>NC_056733.1:1860738308-1860870808 GCF_019279795.1 Protopterus annectens
TAGCATACTACCTACCTAAGACACAATGCACACCCACGAACCCATTACAAACCAAATATGTGAGGTGGAATGAGTGTGCCATTGACTGGGTGCATGTTATGTACTGGTGTGATTGCTCACCATGACTGTCTGTCTGTCATGGTAGTGTGTGTCTGTGGTGTGAGGCCAGAGACAGATGTGTGAGGTATTGCGATCAAAGCATACTACATTGCCATATGTTGTGCTGTGTTACCCTGTATGTGACTGTGGTGTAGGTAGGGTTATGGCAAGTAAGAGTAGTGTGCATTACCAGTGAAATATGTAATGTGCATTGCATGCAGTGCATGGGTTGATAATGTTCCACATACAGTACTTTGATACAAACCCCCAGTGTGAGGTTGTGCATTGGACCTGAACCAGTGTGCTGACTGCTGGAGTATAGTAGTCTGTCATATGGAGTGTGCCAGGTACTGTTGCACAGTTGTCGGCTGAGCACTGATATCTGGTCATTTACATGTGTATCCCCCAATAGACAGACAGATGCTATATATGGGGGTTAAGTTATATCACTACAGTCGAGTATTATGTGTATTATGTGTGTCATATTTTGATGACATATATTGCTGACATATCTTTCTTTTCCTTTTCAGGGCTATGGTTCACAGCGAAACCCTGTGTACTCCGCTGTGGAGGATGAGGAGATACACCAGAGCCTGGTGCGGGATTTCGCAATACTCTTTTCCCGCACCAGCCAGAACCAGCAGGAGAGGGCTGCACTGTGACAAGACCTGGTCCATCGGGTAAATGACATAGGCACACATAACCGGACATATGAGCAGGTACGCCATCACTGCAGTGATTTAATTAGAAATGTCCATCAGTGTGCGTCGGATATCCACAGGCAACAGCTTGCCACAGGTGGTGGGGCGGCTATACATCCCCCCCCTCACCAGACTGGAGGGACTACTCCTAAGTGTTGTGGTTCCAGCCCAACAGCAACAATAGCAGCAGCATACATGCGTAATGATGGAGGCTGGAGCCACCCAGCAGCAGGACTCGGAGCGTGCAGGTAACATGCCATATGTATAGTTGACTGTTCTGTACACTGTTAATTTGTGCATGTGTGTGGTGTGTTCTCGGTTTGTAGCTGTTATCTTGGTAATTATTGTGCAAGAGTGATATTCTCAGTATCAGCAGTAGACCTGTGGAAGCCAACTGTTGTACTACTGAACTGTATCATACTCACAGTATTAATGGCACAGTTATGGCCACTGACAATAAATGTCTCATTTCTGCAGGTCCCTCTGGTGTAACAGCAAGGCAGCCTATCCATGCTGGTGAGTGTGTAATAACAATACCTTCAATACTCTTGATACTAATAGTAATAATAGGCTGAAGCAGTAGTGCTATGTGTTTGATTGCAGGTGTGTTTGTGTCTGTGTGTTGATATCTCATATACTGAGGAGTGTGCATGTGTGCATGTGCCCTGTGTACATGTGTGCATGTGTGCATGTGTGCATGTGTGCATGTGTGCATGTGCCCTGTGTGCATGTGTGCATGTGCCCATGTGTGCATGTGTGCATGTGTGCATGTGCCCTGTGTGCATGTGTGCATGTGTGCATGTGCGCATGTGTGCATGTGCACATGTGTGTATCATTGGCGACATTGTGTACACATTGTAAACTGTGTTTCCTGTCTTACTCCCACAGGTTCTGGTGCTGCTCTGGTGTTGTGCAGCAGGGAACCTGAATCAGCTGCCGTGGAGAGTGATAATGATGATACCTGTGTAATGGTACAGGGAGGTGTGCCAGGGTCAGTCGTCGGTCAGCCAATTGACAGTACACAGCTGTCGACCCCATCAATGCGCACAGTCATCCTGCCAATACATCCTTTGTCACCAATGTCCCTAGGTGATGGACAGGATACAGTGGGCATTGACCAGGGTAATGTGGTATCGGCAGCATATGCATCCCCACACAGCAGCCATGGCCAGGTCCTGACATGGTACCACACAGGCAGATGTCCAGGGGTTCTTGTGGGAGCATCCGTGGGCATACTGCCCCTGTCAGACGTGTCCACAGAGGTCTTTCAACCTCAGCTATGTTTCAGGCTGTAATGCAGGCACAGTCGCATATGGAAGGGTACACCAGACAGGGTCCTGAGGGAGCTGAGAGAATGCCGCACAGCTATGAGTGACAGTATGCGTGATGTTGCGGCTGTCATCCATAATTTCACTGAAGTCATTGACAGACATTGGGGGGACACATTAGATCTGTTCCACAACTACATGTCCATGAGCCAGGGCAATGGTGGACGGTTGAGGTATCGACATGGGTGTATGCCAGCAACAGCAGCAGCTGGCAGCCGTCGCAGATGACAACAGGCCCACTGCTGCTCCCATAATGCCAGCAGCAGCCCCAGCAATGCTGGGTCTGTGCTGTCATCAGACCGCCCCGGGAGACCACATGCACGTGGCTCTGGACAGTCCCAACAGGGACCTGTCTCCAGTCACCAACCACCTGCTTCTGATGACAGTACCCAGTCTGGCTTAGTACCTGATATGGTCCGTAGCACCCCTGCCAGGCATATGTACCGTGTCCATGGCCAGAGACAGTGATCTGTATGACCTGGCAGGTACAATCTGTGGCTGTCCACAAACACTTGTATATGGCAGCCATGAGATGGAACTGTGTGCATGCATACACACATGCGAATTGATAACACCTAGGGCTGCCGCATACATGCACACACTGCATCAACATTGCCCAATCTTGTACTGCTGTCCCTCACCAACACACACACACACAGACATGTCAATTGGTTGTATCAGTGGCAGACTCAGGCATATCAAGTACACACCCTGTGCATATGATGAAACTGTGCCACCTCCTGCATTCTGTAACATCGGTGCAGGAACAGGTTAACATGGTGCTGATGCACAGGGTGACTACATAGAAGTGTAGTAATAGTATCATGTTGTCAACAGTACAGTCTAATGATATCATTGTGAGTATATCCCAGCATGCCTGATGCAGTTACAGTATGAATGTTATTGTATTGTTTTGTACACCCATAGTAATTACCATAGTGTAATGTCTGCACATCTTTGTATACTGGCGGTGAGGCTGTCAACAGAAGGCCGCCTACATAGGTAGCACAGGGGATAAGAAAATGTAAGTATTGATACTCAATGATGGATATGTCAACTGCAAGTTGCATGCTGTACACACTCGACTCTGCAATGAGGATGTTTGAGGATGTTGATATTTGTGCAGTAATACACAACAGGTTCAAGACTCACAAGAGCACACTAGCACCACAAGGTCACACCTCGTACCATGCATGACAGCACCATAACACAGAACTAACTATGACAGGAGGGAGAGTCTCCATACATGTCAAGGATACTGTGGTGCCAGGACAGGTAGCATACATCCTACAAAGTGTGGAACTGCTGAGTGAGGGCTCAGTGTCTGTTATTCGAAATGTGTATTAGTTCGGGTATGAGCATTTGGGTTTCAGGCCAGTTATTCTACATTACAAAGGTACATGGTCTGTACACTTGTGGGAGGTGGGGCTGGACACAGCCCGTCTGACATGTGACTTTCTGGGTACAGGCTTATATTGCCTGCATATATGCACTGTTACCTACTGGAAGTCATACACCTTGTTTGTTGTAACATAGTCTAGATCCAGGCCTGCTGACTGTAGCTTTGTTGGTATGCATGTTTGCTTGATATGTCCCTGAAACACTGATTCCACCTGCAATGCAGATTTACAGTGCCTCTGTGGATCCCTAGTGACATCTGTATTGCTTACTGTACTGATGTCCATGTCTCACTTGACAGAACGTCACTGTTTGTCCTGTTTGCATGTAAGTTGCCTGTAACACATTGCATATGACTTACCTGGCATTTGCTCACAAAAGCATTTATATATGCCAGCACTAACAAATCAAGAGCACTACATCCTCACATACTCACCTTGAGTACCTTGTTCCCCATTGGCCCCATGTGTTGTTAATTATTATCAGATTCACAATACTATGGTAGCATGTGCAAAGGTCACTTGTCAATCTCTTCACTGGTCCAGTTGGTGAATCTGTGAGTCATGTGGCAATGTTACAGCTGCCTCATGTACACAGACAACTCTCTCTCCTTCCCATAAATGTACAACACATGTGAGAGATGCAACCACATAGCCAAACTGGGGGCTAAGCTCTCTTAACTCAGTACTGGCATACCCTGTCAGGTGGAGTGGGATACTACAGTGAATACAATACCAGTCTCACATAGACCTGCCACGACAGCAATCCAAACACAGATACACACAGGAACATTCTTGGAGTCACGAAGCAGACACACAAGCAAACGTTACGCCAGAACAGAGCAAGTGCAACACATAGCTCACAAAGCCTATGTACCAAACAGTCACAGCCCATACGGCTTAACAACACATTTGCTACAGTTGTAATAGGTACCTCTATCATCAGGTACACTGCTGTCCTGCTCACCAGGCTGAACAAGGAGAAGGTCACAGTGAGATGCCCGTCAGGCACTATGATCCACCACATAACACAAGCATACAGGTCACTCCAAGGCATGTACACATATGACTCAGTCATTGACCATGCCAGTGTAAATGACCTGTGACGTACCTCCCTGGACTACATGCTAGGGGACATAGAGGGGCTCTCTGAGAATGTGGCACAGGCTGGTATGACCCTGACCTTGAGTAGCACCTTACCATCACCAAGAATGCTTCCACAATATGTAGACAGGATGATCAATTTCTGCAATTGCCATATGTTTCAGTGACATTCAAAGGGGATCCAATGCCTGTCAGCGTGGGATTGCATGCTAGACAAGCCACGTTGCTTTGCTAGGGACAGCTTGCACCTGTCACCCATGGGCCGTTGTATATTGGCAGAGGCTCTTGCTACACACATAGTGCCTTTTTATGCAAGGCTCAAATTACATAGCCACCTACACAGGTATCACATGGGATAGGACACTAATAGCAATGCTACTCAATGCCAGTAGTGTAAACCTCAGGATGCATGCAGTGGACACTGTCCTTAGCATGGAGAACAGCAATATCCGTGCAGTAACAGACTCCTGGTACAAGGCTCCCAAGTGCACCCCAGCACTGCCAGGTCATACCTCATACCATGCTTGTCGTCCCCTAAACATGCACCAAACCAGAACAGGGGGGATGTATCCAAAGGCACCACAGATACACACACCTCCAGGTTGGTGGCACAGCACAAAGCATCAGAGCCTATCCATGTGCAACTAACAGTGGGTTAGACTGCCTTCAGGTTCATAGCCTGGCACACACCACCCTCCCATACCCAGGAAACCCACTTGGCCTTCCTGATAACACTGGGAATATGATGGTCTCTACAAACACCATCATATGGGTGGACTGCAACTACCCAAACATAGAGTGTGAGCATTACTCTAGCTCCAAGACCCTAGCTGAAAGGTTCCTAGCATTCATTCACTGAATTGCTATGGAACAACTTGTTACCACTCCCACAAGAGGTGGAAACATGCTGCACCTGTTCATCAACAACATGTGGACTATATGCTCCAGACCAGTCGTGTATCCCTCGCTGGTAGGATGACACCATATACAACTCACACTGTATATTCACATACCACATGCAGCCCCTGCACAGAACACCAGTGTCATACAGTTGTCTAATGCAGATTCCATGTATTCACATGAGGCAGGCTTCAGACATGGGAACTATTGAAGGTCACAGATACATATGTGTATGTGGCACACACATACTTCATGTGTGCATTGACATTACTGATATGATCTATGTTGTGCAATATTGGGAACAACACCCCCACACACATGGACAAACTGTGTGACAAAAACACACATGGCGTTTGTAGGATACAAACTCCTACCTAACTGTGTTATGACACTTGTGAGAGACGCAGTAGCAGAGCGCGCTATTTGCATTACTGGGAGGCTTGCTTTCTCCTGCTGTACTTATAGGGTGCTGACATCATCAGTGTTTAGACAGTGGAATATGCAGCATGTGGTGTGTTGTACTAGTTGCCAAAAGGGACATTTCTCTTACACATAGAATTGCACACACACTACTCCCCCCCCCCATACACACTGAACACTGGTAGGATTCAAACCCCTACCTAACTATGTTATGACACTTGTGAGAGATGCAGTAGCAGAGCATACTATTTGCATTACTGAGAGGCTTGCTTTCTCCTGCTGTACTTATAGGGTGCTGACATCATCAGTGTTTAGACAGTGGAATATGCAGCATGTGGTGTGTTGTACTAGTTGCCAAAAGGGACATTTCTCTTACACATACAATTGCACAAACACACTACGCCCCCCCCCCCACATACACACTGAGCACTGGCAGGATTCAAACCCCTACCTATGCTATAACACTTGCGAGAGATGCAGTAGCAGAGTGCGCTATTTGCATTACTGGGAGGCTTGCTTTCTCCTACTGTACTTATAGGGTGCTGACATCATCAGTGTTTAGACAGTGGAATATGCAGCATGTGGTGTGTTGTACTGGTTGCCAAAAGGGACATTTCTCCTACACACAGGATTGCACACACATTACTGGGAGGCTTGCTTTCTCCTGCTGTACTTATAGGGTGCTGACATCATCAGTGTTTAGACAGTGGAATATGCAGCATGTGGTGTGTTGTACTGGTTGCCAAAGGGACATTTCTCCTACACACAGGATTGCACACACATTACTGGGAGGCTTGCTTTCTCCTGCTGTACTTATAGGGTGCTGACATCATCAGTGTTTAGACAGTGGAATATGCAGCATGTGGTGTGTTGTACTGGTTGCCAAAAGGGACATTTCTCCTACATACAGGATTGCACACACATTACTGGGAGGCTTGCTTTCTCCTGCTGTACTTATAGGGTGCTGACATCATCAGTGTTTAGACAGTGGAATATGCAGCATGTGGTGTGTTGTACTGGTTGCCAAAAGGGACATTTCTCCTACACACAGGATTGCACACACATTACTGGGAGGCTTGCTTTCTCCTGCTGTACTTATAGGGTGCTGACATCATCAGTGTTTAGACAGTGGAATATGCAGCATGTGGTGTGTTGTACTGGTTGACAAAAGGGACATTTCTCCTACACACAGGATTGCACACACATTACTCCCACCCCCCCATAATCACACACACACACTAAGCACTTGCAGGATTCAAACCCCTACCTAACTATATTATGACACTTGTGAGAGAGACGCAGTAGTTGAGCATGCTATTCAAATTACTGGGTATCATTTGTGCTCTTGACATATGTATAGTGTGCTGACATCATTATATATGAAGAGGTATGTACATCTGTTACTATCCATCAGTAAGGGGGAGAGCATATATATGCATTAACTTTGCTGAGGCACAGTGGCCTACTGTACTGCGGAGGCAGACGCCAAATACACTGTGGATAGCCTTCTGTATTCCCTAGGGACAACAGCCTAGTATTGCACTCTACGGCCATATGTTTACCTGTCAGATGCAAGTATCTGTTGCTCATATACTGTTTGTGGTTCTTTATTGCCATAGCTTTCCCTATCTCTATGAACACCTTGTGTACTGTGGCAGATGTTTGCATATGAGTGGGATCCAGTACTTTACTTATGTCTCTGTTGTAATTTCACTGTGTGCACTGGGCAGATTTCTGTATTGTGGGAGGTTCCTGTGTTAACACATACAAATGCCAGATATGTGTGTGCAACTGCTGAACTGTGACATGGCCTAAGTGTGTGAGCATGCCCAGTTCACAGTTTCTATGGCTTCTTGACTGACACGTCTCATTTATCTAAGTGTGCGAGCATGCCCAGTGTGAACTTTCCATATGTTGAGAATTGTGGTCCACCACATTTGTGTTTGTGTGTGGACTTCATCTATATTTCACATGTACAGTTGAATGTTGGACATCAGGTTGTGTTCTTACTGCCCAACTGCTTTGTGTCTGAACCTAACAGGCATTATGCTGTACCTGCAGGGTTGCCATGGGATAGTTTGCATACAGTTGTCAACATCCTTTCATACTGACCAAACAGTGTATTGTTGTATAGTGTACTGGTTCAGTACTTTCACTGTGGTGGACATTATCATCGGTTTCAGTCCTATCACTGCTCGTAATATTTATAGTGAGCACACCAGACTGGTCGAAGGCCAGTTGTGCAGATATGACCATGTTGCATTTTGTTCAGATATGGACAACATAGAACAGGATTGTCCGACATTGTTAATGTATTCCACAACTTGTGTGGACAGTGACAAACAATGGCCATGTGCCCTAGGCCATTTGTAATGCTAGTCAGAGAGTGTTTGTCCTTCAACACACATATTTACTGTTGTTTGCCATGACATATGTCAAGGTTAGTGTGCTGTGCCTCTGTCTACCCCTGACATACAGGTGATATCCAGGGTACACCTACCATCTCCCATCCAGTCATCATGATTCCTCTGGATGACAGTCAATGAGGGACTCCCTGGATAACCTGTACTGGGGGTTTAGTCATGAGTGGAGCGAGCTTCTGGGTTATGGACCAATCGCTACAGCATGTCCTGTTTATGTCTGTGCTGTGGTTCAGGCCTGTCATCTGCATAGGTCACCAGCATTCAGATTTTACATGGTGCCAGATGTCCATTGATTCTGGCTTGGTCATGGCTTTATACATCAGGCACAGATCACCTCCAGCCAGATGGTATGGCACTGTGTGGAGCTGCAGTTTGTTTAATCAGGCAACACATGGCATCTGTTACAGCTCTGAGATCCTCCTGGTGGGGTATTTGTGGGGTCTTTCCAGTTGATGCAGGTGTCTGCTAAGGTACATTCCACAAGGGCTATTGTACACAATTGTGAGGCTGCTGATGGATGACTGGAGAGGCACGTTGACCTACCCTGACCTAGCTGTGCTTACCTTTATGATTAGGTGGGTATATGGTATGTTTCTGTAACCACTACAGACACATGATTGTCACATGCAGGATATCTATCACCTTGTGTCCCCAGGTCTCTTATTGCTCCTGATGTACTTAATGGGTTAACACCTATGTGGTAATTTGTGGCCACGTACTGTGTTTCCACAGGGGATGACTATACACTATTTTGCATTTAGCTTGTTGACATGGCTGTGGCACCACTTGTCTGTTACTATGTGTGCCTTTTGTAGGATGCTTGTGTCAGCTGGAGGGTCCGATATGGTGGGCAGTTTGTAGTCATCTGCGAACCTGTTCAGACAGAGTCCTTCCATGTTGGCCTGTACCTATGTGACATATATAGCATACAGGAGAGGTCCCAGGACCGTGCCTTGTGGGATGCCAGTTGTACCTGGTTTGTAGTCTGACATGGCTGCAGCATGTCTGACCAGGTCAGTTCTGTCCTTGAGCTGGGTTGCAAACCATCTACTTGGATAGGGGTTTATAGTTAGGCTGGTGAGCTTATCTGTACTGAACAACTGGGGTATTGTATGGAAGGGTTTAGCAAGGTCCAGATAGGCTGTGTGAACCACATTCCCCTCATCAATGGCCGTGATGTGTGTTTCACATGAGTCAGACATGTTTAAGGGGCAGGATCTGCCCTATGAAAGCCACGATGGGTAGGGTCCAATGTCTGTAGGTACCCAATCTCGTTATTCCTGGGATCCATGATCATCCTCTCCATTACTTTGCCAACCAAGATAGTCAGGGTTGAGGGGTGATAGTTTGCAGTATCCATTCAGGCACCACCTTTGTGGTGAGGGACCACTATTGCTGTACACTGCTCTTTGGGTACATATCCTGTGGTAAGACTGTGAGTGCGCAGTAGTGCTATTTGGTGTTCCATTCTTCTTACAGTACTTGTTGGACACAACCCAGGACACCATCTGGTACCATTGATGCTGTGTGGTTTGCTTTGTAGGTGCTGGCTGTTACCTCAACATCTGCAATGTCAGGGGGCCAGCACCCTGATGGGATAGATATTTGGCAGTTTGGTGCTGGTGGGGTGCTTGCAAAAAATCTGTTAGGTTGGATGTTGGCAATGTGTGTGGGTTTGGTGTATTGTTTGTGATATTTGAGTACTGCAGAGCATATGTGTGGATTATCACCATGGTTCCTACCATCAGTTAGGACAGCTGTGTGATTATCCTTTGTGTCCTGCACAATTTGTATCATCATAGGTTCATAGGTTCATACTAGGCTATCTGCCCTGGCTATGTTGGAGCATAGACAGACTGTGTGTGTCTTTCGACACCCCTTGCAATGTGCATATTATGCCCATTTGGCATTTACTTTACTAGATGTGACACAGGGATGGCCACCAGTGTACACCTACTATCTCCCATGCACATGTCCGGATTTCTCTTGTTGTGTATGAGTGTGGAGCTCAGCCTATCATGGACTGGGATTCTGTTCCAGAGTGTAAGGAGCCTCTGGGTTATGGACCTGTCCCTCCAGCACATCCTATTTATCTATGTGTGGAGGTTCAGATATCTCACTATGGTGTCTCTGCTGGATTTGGAGTTTCTGCAGTGGAGCATGTCCATTCATTCTGGATTGGACATGGCCTTGTACATCAGGCATACATCGCCTCTGACTGGGTAGTATGCATGTGAATTGGGCTGTGGTTTCTTCAGCCAGGCAGCAGATGACAAATGTTTGGACCCTTTATCCTCTTGGGGAGGTACATTTGGGGTCTTTCTAACTGCTGCAGGTGTCGGGTAAGGTATATCCGAACTGGGGCATTGTTCTCAAGCATGGGCCTGATAAGGGAAGAGTATGGGGGCACAGTGACCTCTCTTGATCTACATGTGCATCCTTTCATATTAAAGTGGGCAATATAGCAGGTCTTCCTGGCCACCTCGGCAATGTGAGTGTCACATAACGGGTTACCGTCCACTTGTGTCCCTAGGTCCCTGATTACTTCTTCCGTACATAATGGATTATCACCTATGTCATACTTTGTGTGTGCCTTGTTTGGTATTTGTTGAGACATTCATACTCTGCAGTGTCTTCAGGAAGGCTGGCTGGGGTTCCTGGGTTTGTGAGGGTGGTCTGTAGCAGGTTGCAAACAGGGACACAGTTTGAGCCACTGTTACATGCCCATGGATAGTCCATGCTGCTTCTTGCTGTGGTACCAACCTGGGGGTGTGGGTATCCTTGACAATTACTGATAGCCACACTCCTACTGTAGTTTGTTCCATGTTTTGGGGCTGTAGAGCATGGTATAAGGCATAACTTGGTAGTATTTGGGTGCTCTTCTGGGCCATAACCCAGGTTTCTGTTACAGAACAGATATTAACATTCTCCATGCTGAGGTGGGTTTGGTCTGCATGCACCTTGCAGTTTAGACTTCTGGCATTGGGTAGCATTACGTCCAGGTTGTTATCCCTTGTGTTACCTATGGTGATGGGTTTGTGTTTCCAGCCTTACCTATTCAAGGCACAGTGGGGGTGACAACAGCCTTTGCCAGTATCCACACAGCCAAGTGTGCTGGGTGTGTGCCATCCCTAGCAGGTGGAGCATCATGTCTTGCTCGGCATGTTATCCCAGGCTGTCAGCCATTTGTTCCCCTTTGCTAACAGCAATACTTCAGCCAATTATTGTACTTGATCTTGTTGTCTTCATAATGTGGCATCATGCTTGGTGAGGGTGAGATGTAAGGCAGGGTCTTCATGTCTGCATATACTAGATGGTGTTGCATTGCTTAACACATGGCAAATCATGCCTCAGGTGGTGCTGTAGGGCTGCCTATGTCGGATGCACATACTACACTCCCTGTACATGTTTGAAAGCAGGTTGTGTCATGTTAGGTATCCCTGTTACTATATGAGTGAGTCAGAGAGGGGTATCATTCCCAGGGTTCCTACTGAGCCAGTGTATGTGCTATGCGTTGCCTCTTTGCCAAGGCCAGGGCATACTGGGCACGCCACCTTCTGCCTACTGGGGCAGGCTCAGGTTGTTCATCCTCTGAGTCACGCTCTGCTTGTGATGGCCTTGGCAATGGTGGGGGACTGTTTGTCCCGGCCCTATGCTGGTCCTGCTGCAGCTGTTTTTGCAGAATCATATTATGTAGCATAGCACATACCATGACAATTTGGGTATATGTAGTTGGTGAGTACTGCAAGGCTCCACCAGATGTGTCCAGGCACTGGAACCGTGACTTGAGCAGCCCAAACACACGCTCTATTACATTTCGTGTTTGTGCGTGTGCCTTATTATGGCGTTCTTGTTCAGGTGTGTGTGCATTTCTGATGGGTGTCATCAGCCACAGCTCCAGTGCATATCCAGCATCCCCCACTAAGTGACCATGTGGGATGTCCCCATTGGCAAATGTCTGGTACAGCTGCATCAAATGCCAGATATGGGAATCATGGTAGCTTCCAGGGCAGCCAGCACACACATTCATTATTATGCCCTGGGCATCACACACAACCTGGCAGTTGATGGAGGGGAAGCCCTTATGGTTACTGTAGGCCCTACTCCACTCACCAGCTGGTGCTTTGATGCATATATGCGTGCAGTCTATTGCACCCACTACCTCAGGGTATTCCGCTATTTGCTGGAAGAGATGCATATTGCTGGCCAATACCTCACGGGAATTGGGGAAATATACATGCTCACCAACATGTGCTGACATAGCATCCAGGAACTGGTGCAGTACCCTGGAAGCTGATGCCTGTGATATCCCCATCATATCAACAGTTGGTCTCTGGAAGGTACCTGTTGCTAGTATTCTTAGGCCAACACATACCTTGGTTTCCACTGGGATGGGTTCCCGTCTGTTGGTTCTGTGTGTGAGGTGTGGCCTGCACAGCTCAACGATTTGCTGCAGGAGGTCTCTGTCCACTCTATAGCACTCCACTATCTCCAGCTCACGTAACCCCTGGTAGGTGACCCTGGGCCTGTACACTCTTTTCCGTCTCCTCACTGTGGGTTGTCTGGCAGCATTTGCATTGTCACCACCCTCAGCAAGTCTCCTAGCATGTTTGGTCTGAGTGCAGCTTTTTCAGTTTTCACTTCTAATAGCTTACTCCTGTCTTGCAGTGTCTCTTGAGAGAAACATACTGCAATGCTGTTTGCAGTGTTTTACGTGCTGGGCTGGGCTAGTATTCTGCCTGTATAATTGCCTGCTTCTAATTGTTTTCACCTGCTAGCTCTAACAGTATTCCCTGCTAGCTTCCTACTATTTCTTCTGCTTCCTTTTTCCTCTCTGTTTCCTCAGGGGGGGGAGCAGCGCGCATACCAGCAAAAACACGCTCACAGTGGCTACCACGCGTGCACACATGCTTACACAGACTAGAATCTGATTATTCAGGTTAAAACGCGCACACACCAGCACAAACAGCTGTATAGATCTTTACACAGGCTCCTACATGCTTACTCTGCCTTACACGCGCGCACTCTGTCTTACTCGAGTCTCCCAGCGCGCACACACGCGCATGCACGCACAGAAAGAAACTTTGGTGTTAGCCACAGTGTACACCTTCCATTTCTTGACTTTCCCATGCTTATCTCTTGACACTCCTCTTTCTATGCTGTGTGACTGACATCTGTCACATACCACTTTGCTCCAATGAGCTTGATTTCTTTCTAACATTCCCCCCTGTGATGTCACCTATCTCCTACTCTGTTACCCCCCCCTTATCTAACTCTTACACTACACAGAATGTGCTCATTTGCTATGTGACAGTGCGATTCACTATCCTACCACTCATTTACATAGGATTGCCTACTAATGCTTAGTTACGTGTCTTACACTCAGCTTCCCCCCTTAGCAACCACTAAACGGTGGCCATGTTGTTTTTGTCTGCTAGTCCCTGGATTGTAAATTCATGCATTGCATAAAACTCACATTTGTGGGTTTCAAACCTTTATTTTTATGTCTTATATAGCTCAGCCCATTTGCACGGGGCTGCGCTGCGTTTAAACCTCGCCGATTGCCGAAAAAAAATTATTTTATTTCATGTTTGCATCGGGTTGCCGTGCCAATGGCCACATATTTGGCCATTGGCATGCTGCCTGATACATATGCACACTTTATTTGTAGCTGACATTGCTCCTTTGTGTTATTTGCAGAAACGTACTCAGTTGTCAACTGAGTACATTTCTGCACCTAACACGACTCTTACACGGGCTGGTTTCAGCTTCGAGGATCGCTAATCTACCTCATTTGCATGCCTTTTGGCTGCAAGTGAGGTAATTAGCATATCCACGCCCTGCCCGTGTAAGAGACGTTTTAGCTGGTCTTTTACATGGCATGTCGGGCTGTTCCTGGATTGCTATGGCTGCATGGAGTCTTACACGACTCTTAGACTCCGTGCAAGCCATCGTGAATCCTGCCCATTATCTATAAGAGAAATTATCCTTTTAATATTGTCATGTGTGTGTCTATGATATATAAGTCCAGTTTGATCATTATTTATTGTTTTGGATAGTGTATTTTTATTCTGTTGGTTAGTATTGTCATAAATATCTTATAGTCATCCTTTAATAATGATATAGGTCTATATGAGGTACAGAGGTTTGGGGATGTGTTTTACTTTAGGATTGGTGTGATTAAGGAATATCTCCAAGAGGGTGGTATTAAAGCTTGTGACTGAATTTCTAATAGAGTTTTATGGAAGAGGGATAGTATCTTTGAAGGAAAAAGTTTATATATTTATGTAATTATGCCATCTATACCTGGAGCTTTATTATTTTTACCCTCTTTTATTGTATCTGTTATTTCTTTGTAGGATATGAGTGCCATTTTTCATCTAGATTTAATTGATCAATATGTATATTTTCTTTTTGGAAATGTTCCATATAGTGATTTCTGTAGGCATCAAGAATGTCACCTATATCCGAGACATTTTTCCCTTTCTTTTCATAAATGATACTTTTAATGTTATTAGCTTTTGATTGTATTTTGATTCTTGTGAATAAATTATGTAGATATTTGTGGAGAAGTGGCCAAGGTATTATTTTTTAGTTTTTCTAAAGCTAAACTAGTTTTATGTGTTAGAATTTCATTTTATTTATTGTTTAATACTTCTACTTCCTTTTTCATCCCCAAATGATTTTGATTTGTTTCAGCTTTTACTGACAAAAGTTTGGATTGAAGATCTAATAATTCAGAATCCGATTCTCTGATTTGTTTTAAACCAAGTTAGGGTTTTACCATATATGTAAGCTTTTAATGAGTCCCATATCATTATTTTGTTTATCTCTGTGGTGTAATTAATATCCAAGAAGACCTGTAATTCAGATAGTAACCAGGGTTTGAATTCTTTAATTTTAGTTATATATGCTGAAATTCTGGAGTTAAAGATTAATGGTTTGTATCCATTTTGAAGTTTTAGTATCAATAAATTGTGGTTTGAAAATGGCCAGGCAGTGATTGAGAAATTAATGATTTTAGAGTGTAAGTCATGGGCAGTAAATATTTTATCTATTCTAGTTTGGGTACCAAATCTGTGATCTTGATGGGAAAACAACAAAGATGTATCGTCTTTAAATTTGAAAGTATTTACAAGATGAAATGATTCTACCCACTTGTTTAAAGCTTTTGATACAGCAGATGTATGCAGCATTTTTTTATTTGTAGTTTCATAAATATCAAATATATAGTTAAAATCTCCTCCTAATATTAAGTTGCCTTTATAATTATTGGAAATGAAATCCAAGTGTTTTTTAACAGTTCCTGTTCCAATGCCTGGGAACCAGTATAGACTGGCTAGGGTCCATATTCTGTTCTTATATTTAACTATTACTAATGCCATAAGGCATTCTTTATCTTCATACTTATAAATGATTTCTGGGTTAATCATATTTGTTTTCCATAAAATTGTTAACTATTTTGTCTTTGTCTTATAAGTGGATTGCGCGAATATCATATATTCCTTAGGATTCCATTTGTAATAGTCATTTGTTTTGAAATGAGTTTCTTGAAGGAAGACAATTTGGGCTTTGTTCAGTTTTAAATATTTCAGTAGATTTGATCTCTTGCTAGGATTGTTTATGCCATTTGGTATTTAAAGATAAACCCCGGGATTCATGAAGCTCGGCGCAAGGACGGTTTTAGCCTTGCACCGAGCGTCCTCCTTACAGTTGGTGCAGCAGCGCCATATGAATATTTATGAGGGTGTGCTGCCGCACCCTCGACGTGCACAGATGTGTGCAAGTGCAGGGGGCATGTTTAAGTGTTCTACAGAGGCGTAAACATGCACCCACAGTTGCACAACCTACTATGCTTACTATTAGAGCCCCACCTCTAATAGTAAGCAATCAAGTCAGTGCCCGTGGATACTGAAATGTATGCTAAGCATACAAGAGTGTACACAAACACTGAAATAAACTCAAAGTAGTAACACACAAGCACGTAGTGGAATGTTGAGCCCCGTCCCTAGAACTATCACAATTAGATTCCCCTGTGTCCCTATTTTACATTTGTATTGCTTCATTATTGAAAGAGTAAGTGAAGCGCAGCATGTTTGCACGTCGCCACCCCATGCTTCGCATAGCTTACGCATCAAAATCATCCAAATAGAAAAGTACATGCGGAATCAACGTTAACGTCAATAGTGTAGTGATTAGAGCATCTGCCTAATGAACACGCATTCACGATTTGAGTCCCACTATAGCACATATCATTTTCCATGTGGAATGTGTATATGAACACATTTATACATCCTTTTGCTGTATAACCTGCATAATAACATGTAAATGTGAACTGGAGTACTGCATGGTATGTTTAACTAATGTCATTCAATCAAAGTGGTAGTGTCATAATGAATAAGGAACTAGTAAGCAGGTGCAAGCACAAATAAGCAGAAGTAAACATATATAAGTACCGGTAAGCAACTCTAAGTGCATTTGCGTGGGTGTAAGCAGTGCCCACCCACATCAAGCATAGTAGAAGCTAACTGAATTTAACAAACTGTAATTGGAAGATAGGAAAGCCTACCATCACGCAAACACACACACACCCACTCGCAACTGCTTAAAAGTGCTTTAATCACTCCATATGCAATGGTGCTTGTTCTGCCTAGCAACAAAATAAATGGCCTCTGCAAAGGCAAACCCAGGACCCTGCACACAACAGCCAATGTGATTTACCACTAAGCCATGGCAGATATACATAAATTTGATGTTATCACAAACATATCGTCCAGCACAGTCATGCAATAGCATAGGAAATCTAAATAATTATGTAGATATATGTGCATGTGTATGTAAAGATATATAATATATATATCTATATATATATATATATATATATATATATATATATATATATATATATATATATATATATATATATATATATGAAGAATGAACGTTGTGACAATAAAGCATACAAAAGGAATGAGAAGGGAATCAACAGCAACTCCAGTATTATTTAGTGCTGTCAGCTTATGTCATATCAAGCTGGGCAGGGGTAAGCAAATCACTGCTAACCACACCACAGGCAGGACACTACTAGTGGGAGCAACATTGTCGATCTGCTAAGTCTACTTTACAAACAATCACAGGGTAGTCCCTGGTGGGACTACCCAAAAATTGCTAGGCGGAGTGGATTTCTGACCATTACACAAGCAAGGGCTGGTATTTTCAAGAATCAAATGGTGGGAGAGCCTGATGATACATGGGTTGGGACAACATACGTGTAGGGTACCTAATGCTGGGGAGAGGGCAATGTGTGGAGGTGTGTCATGGCTGTGATAGCAACCAAAAAATGGATGGTTTGCGTGAATGTCGAACTCGGGTTGAGTGGTGGAACCATGGGAATAAAATTATGGATCCAGGCGTGTCAGGGTTGGATGGACTGGTTCTAATTGGACTGCCCCATGGAGGTCAGTGAGTTTGTTATAAGTATATATGCATACACGCATGCATACATCTGTATGTAGAAGTACATTCCCTGTAACACATTCATTCCTTTTGGAGACATAAATGACATGAAAGTGCCCCTACAAACCTCGAATGTAGATAGAATAATAGGTCATGCATAAGAGGGAAGGAACAAATCTGCAAAAATGCAGAAGTGTGTATATTGTCCGAAGTCAGTGCTGTACTCAAAAAATCAAATGTGAGGACTTTCTCACACATGGAATCATTCCTGTGATCTGCCTGTGATCTGCTTTTTATGGCTACAAAAAATTGTGAATAGTGCCCTATTGGTCACTCATTTCACCAATGTGTGTGGACTAAACTTTTGGGATGTCTGAGGATACGTGGAGTGAGTCAACCTATGGCATGGGTCGACAGGAGTAGGGAGTGGCCAATGTGTAGGGGTGTGGATACACCATGTATCCAACTGGAGAATGGATGACTGCTGTGTCAGTGAAGTGTTGGGGTGGGTGTTTGAGAAACTAGGATCCATGGGTATATGAGTATATATGCAAATGAAGCAGCACAGCAATAGTGTAGTGGTTAGAGCATCTGCCTAACGAACAGAGATTCCCGTTCCGAATCCCACTGCAGCACATACCATTTTCCATTGGTAATCTGTATATGAACATATTTTGACATCTGTCTGCTGTGTAGCCTACATAATAACAATTAAAAGTGAACAAAAACAAAGAAATCCAAACATATAAACCACCACCCAACACTTAAAATAAGAAAATAATAAAACAGCCATCAAGGACTAAATGTAGGTCTTCACTATTTTAATAAAACAGAACCAAATAACAAAGTGCTTTTTAGGCGCAAAAAACCGGCCAGCGCCGGTTTGAATTAGTGAAGTTGGTTCTTTGTTTCTTTATTTAAATAAAGAAACAAACAAGTCCTTCACTTGGTGGTATTTGGTGGCTTTTTTTTTTTTTTTATTCATAATGAATAAGGCACTTAGTGCAGCAGGTTTAAGCATAAAAGCAGTAATGGCATTATACACCAGTAAATATATATATATATATATATATATATATATATATATATATATATATATATATATATATATATATATATATATATATATATATATATATATATATATATATATATATATATATATATATATATATATATATATATATATATACGTATATATGTGTGTGTGTGTGTGTGTGTGTGCGTGTGTGTAGATATACACAGATATACAGCTATGATAGGAAACAGCAAACAAGAATGACATATGTTCACAGGCTATGCCAATGGAAGTGAGGGGCCCAAGCAAGAAACATGTAACATGTAGCACGACCTTCCCCCCCTCCAGCTGGAAAGAGGAAACATACACACAACCCCAAAAACAATGTAAATAGTCCACTGCTCCCCAGACCACAGGCAGGATACAACCGAGGGGGGGGGACAAAGTGCACCCATGAAATCTAATCTTGAAACAGACAGAAGCATCCCAAAAATTGACATATAACCAAAGAAAGCTGATACGATGAGGATTCTGGATGGGGTGTTTACATACCCTGAATACAAGGGTGGGAAAGCCTGATGACCCATGGGTAGAGACAACATACGACATGGGTCCTGTGAAGTAGTGAGTAGACAGCGTGTAGTGGTGTGTTCAGATCCGACCTGCACCCAGAGTAAAGTTGGGTGCAGTAGAGGAGGTGCAGGTGGGGGAACTATGGGTAGCTAGTTTTGGGTCTAGGTGTGCAGGTGTTGGCTGATGTGGGCCTATATGGACAGCCCCAGGGATGTGAGCAAAAGTGTTCATTGGGCAAAGGCATCACCCAACGAGCAGTCACACCCACTACGAGTCCCACTGCAGCAAAGTCTAATCTTCATTGCAGAGAATGGAATAACCACATGTAGATGTATATATGTAGAGGAATGTGTGTGCATATCTACCCATAGCGACATGGAGATATACCTCTCCCTCTCCATAGTACAAATGTATACATACAGAGACAGAATACATATACATACCCACATATATATATATATATATATATATATATATATATATATATATATATATATATATATATATATATATGCAGACACCCATACACCCATATGTTGTTAGATATACATAGACAGCAATATATAAATATATACATGTATGCAGTCATATGCAAATATATCTGTATATTGTAATGTTGATATATATACATATATATATATATATAGATATGTGTTTGTGTGTGTGTGTAAATATACACATGTAAATAGCTAAAATATGATACAGCAGTTATGAATTACATATGTTCACAGGCCGTGCAAATGGGGGAGAGGGGTCCAATCAACAAACATGTAGCATGTACCATCAACCACTCCCACCTAGACAGGTGAAACATACAAACACACAATACAAGTAAACACACCACTGCTTCCCAGACCACAGGCAGGATACTACCAGTGGGAGAGACCTGCCAGGTCTAATCTTGAAACAAAGACATCAATGTCCCTTGTGGGACACCCCAAAAATTACCTATCATCAGAGGAAGTCCTTGTAATGACTCATCAAACCAGGCTGTAGACATACACGGACCAGTAGGTTGTGCAAGCCTGATAACCCATGGGGTTGACACAACGTACGACATGGGTCCTGACACATGGAGAGTGGGCAGTGTGTAGTGGTGTGGTTAGACCCCACCCGCACCCACAGTAAGGATGAATGCTGTAGAGGAGGGGCAGGTGGGAGAACTATGGGTATGTTATTATGGGGCTAAGCGTGCAGGTGTTGGCTGGCGCAGTTGTATTAGGGCTGCCCCGGTGATGTAAGTAATATTCCAAAATGGGCAGAGCTTACGCTCATACCTCTCAACCCCTAAGAGCAAAACCACTGGACAGAACATAAACCGTTGGGGGAACAAATAGGGACAGAAAGCACATATTCCACTTGCAACCTTAGAAAGCTGATAGAATAATAGGTATGCATTAGCATGACTCGGCTGAAGGATGTGGTGTCCTAAACCCAATTACTTGTCTGTATTTAATGGTGTCATTTCCCAGGTATTTGCCAGACAGGTGCAGATTGTAAGAGGAAAACACCAATAGTATGAAGCAAACTCTGGACAGGCCGCGGATTCTGTACAGTCGACCGGCATGCTTATGCCTATTGTGCAGCCATTCCCGATATGGGTCTCACCGCAGCACAGTCCAGTTTAAATGGCTAAGTATGTTATGACCATATGTGTCATTGCATAACCCACTATACAACATCTACAAACACATGGTTGCAACACCCCACTGTAGGCATGGAAGCCAATGTAATAGACATCACATGGTATTATTGTAGTCCTCAACCCCACCCAGGGGTGTGAGTGTCAGATGCAAGCACTAAATGCAGTGCATTTGCAAGTGTGGGAGCAAGCGGGTGTAAGCCTGTTTGGCCACCGGTATGCGAGTATCAGATTTGTGAAGCAATGCAGAGGATAACTGAGTGTAAGAAACTTTAACCAGAGGTTAGCATTGCTTAGCTCCACACAAACCCGCGCACACCCGCTCACAACTGCTTTAACGTGCCTTAATCACTCTGTACCCAACAGCTCGTATTCTGACCAGCAACAAAATGAACAGCCTCTGGAAGGCTAGAACTCAGGACCCTATACATCACAGTCAGAGTAGTTAACCACTATGCCATGACAGCAGTACATATAAAGGAGGTATCAGCAAACTAATCCTCACCACAGGGAAATCAAATCAAACATGTGAACTGAATCTATGTACAGTGTAATGTTCTATAACCTGCCACAGACCATATATATGTGAATTGGAGTACTGCCGTAAACATAGAGTTGAGGTGTCACTGTAATAAAGTTATGAAGTCCCCAGGACCACATACAGTGTATGTACACATGAATGATGGATACCAGACACATATATAACCTGTAATGAATAAGACATAGCTTAGCCTTTTTGAAACCGGCCAATTACAGAAAATTGCAGGAATCCGGCCCTACTTAAACTGGAGAGGAGGGAATACGGCTCATAACTGGTTGTAGCATCCCCCCGCAGGCAGAATGGCTGGAGTGGGAGAAGGCATTCACTTTAGAACACAGCACTGGGGCATCCAGAAGTCCAAATTCATGGCATGGCTCCTGATAAAGCACCATGACAGGAGACTACTGCAGGGCCAGTACCAGGGCTCGCAGTACAAAATGGAGGCCTGAGACAGTCTTGCCCATGACCTGACTAGTGCCACAGGTATCCCCCAGACTGGTGAGCAGGTCAGGCACCACCATGCAGACCTGAAGCGGTGGAGGGGGGATGTCCTGGAACAGTGGATCCAGGAAGCAAGGCAGATACAGAATGCCCCAGAACTGAGTAAGTACTCCTTCCACTACGTAGTTAATAATTGCCTAGCTTGTGTATACTATGGATAGATATGCCTAAATATCTCTGTACTTCTCTGACAGCTGCAGATGAGTGTGCTGTGAACCAGCAAGCTTATGATGCTAGGCTGCAAAGGATGCGTCACGAGGCAGGTTAGTAAATAGCCTGCATGTACTATCATAACAAATAAATGTAAGAGCCTCAGAAAGTGTTGTACCAGTATACAGATTTGTGTAATATGCTGTGAATAAAGGTGTAACCCCTGCATTGCATATGTTTACTCTGCAGTCATATGTTGTTGTATTGTTGCAGTTATTAAATAGTACTGTTGTAGTAAGCAGTGTTACCCACACTGTGGTATGCAGATAAAATGTGTATGAAGTGCTCTATAACAATGTTGGAAGTGCAAACAGGTCAGTCATATTAGACTAAATACATTGCAAAGCCTCACAACAATTGCCTGATAGCATAGTGTACAGTGATTTTAACTGTAATGCTTTTGTCACACACAGCAGGGCTTTGGATCCCAGGAGTGCCAGTGAGTTGTATGCATAATCATTCCACACAACTGCACACAGTTTGTTAGAATGTTCATAGAGAAAGCTGTATGCATATCTACACTTAACAACTGTACACATTTTGGTAGAATGCTCAAATAAAAAGTGGTATGCATATTCATACCCCTCAACTGTTCCAATCTGCTAGTATGTCCTGATAAATGGCCCACATCACCTGCCTTTTGCCCTGTTCCCCTGACAAATTAGTGTGATGATCCAAGAAATGTAGGCAGTTGTAAATGACATATAACTGATAGTCAGACTTGTACATAGTCAGAAAATGTACATGCAAACATACCTGTCATCCCAGCATCTCACCCAAAGTGTATGACATTAGTCAGCAGTCTCCTAACATGTTGCATTACTTCTGCATCTTGTCAAGGCTGTATGTAAGACACAGGTCTACTAATCTAAAAACATACCATTGTACAATATAATGTCATTGGGTAGTGTAATAATACATGTAAGGGACAGACCACTGCAGTGACTATGAATGTTGTGTAAACTAAAAGGATTTGTTAGTTGTTAATTGAACTATCTCTCTCTCTCATCCCTACCATATGTGCAAAAATAACTGATTTACACAACTCATTTGGCATGTCTACACTCCTAACCTTTGTTGGGACATATGTCCTATTGGTTTATAAATATTCACATCTGTTTCTATGCATGTGCCACGTTAAAATACCCCCATATTGGTGTCCTGTTGCCATTAGTGAAACCTGCATGTTGTTGTAATGGCCACTGTTTACCCATATATGCATGTGTTCTGCCTGTTCTGCAACTATTTTATATCTGGTGCCCTGGATAATGGGAATACCTATGCATGTTGTTATAACTAACCGTGAATGTTGTTGACTATTACTAACCCATATCTGCCTTAAACATGCTACAACATAGCTCGTGTGGGAAGGCTGGTCCCAGTGGACCCACCTGTCCCACCTCAGCTGGCCATGGCACCGGGCACCAGTACGTCTGGGGCCCAGCCTGGGACCTCCTCATCCATTGGCCCTGCACCACCATCAGGTGGAACCGCCACAGGGGATGGGGCTCGGCCCCTTCCTGGGAGCGGGAGCGGACAGGAACCTGTCAGCCATGGTATGGTCCAGGCCGTGGTGCATAGGGAGCTTGATAGGGAGATTCGAGACAGCCTATGACAGCTTGAGGGCTGAGTGGCACAACTAGAGGGTAAGCCTGCCTCTCCTACACAGCTCCCAGCACAGCCACCTTCTGGGCGGTGAAGGTGCAGTGGTGACTGCCCATGGGAGGGGACCTCAGTCCCACTGTATCCATTTGTGGGCTCATGGGCTTGCGACTTCCAAACACCCCTCCCCATCCTAGGTGTTCCCCCCATGTGTCATATACTGCCCCTGTACTCATCTTGTTTGTCTTGTCTGTCATCCTGCCCAACCTATCCTCCCTGATCATACCTACTCTCTTTCCCCAACATCCCACTCTCACCTAAAAGTAAAAGAAAATAAGGGCAATCTGTTCCCGCTAAAAAAGCATGCCCCAAACATAGCTGTCCATTTCGCACACGTGTCCACTGGACACATGTAAACGTTTCTAATTGGCATTACAACATACTATTGTTGTTCTCACCCCTCTCTCAGGGTTGTGAGTGTCCAAATGTACTGCTAAATTTATTGCATATGCACAGCCATTGCTGTAGAAGAAATGGACAGCTATGGACCTTCCCTACACCCTTCCTGCACATCCCTAGTTGCCTTGCCTACTGTATTTCCCTCTTTGTGCCCCTTTTTCACCACTTTCCTATCACCCCTTTTTTCTTTTCTTTTAAAGAAATTAGCATAGAGGTAAGCAGGAGTAAGCACTTTTAAGCAGCAGTGAGTGGGTTACAGCCTGTTTGCGTGGGGGTAAGCACTGTCTACACAGGTTAAGCAATCAAGAAGGTAACTGAGTGTAAGGAACTGTAACCAAAAGTAACCACTGGTTACCATCATGCAAACCCATGCATACCCGCTCACAACTACATAAAAGTGCCTTAATCACTCCGTATCCAACAGCCCTTGTTCTGCCCAGCAACAAAATAAACAGCCTCTGCAAGGCTCAAAACCAGGACCCTGCATACCACAACCGATGTGATTTACCACTCAGCCATGGCAGATATACAGACATCAGATGTTATCACAAACATAACATCCAGCACAGTCATTCAACAGTACAGGAAATGTATTCCATTATGTAGATGTATGTGTGTGTGTTTATGTCCAGATATATACATACATAGATATAGATATATATATAGATATATCAAGAATATCCCATGTGACAACAAAGCAGTAAAAAAGAATGAAAAGGGAAACACCAGCAACTCCTCTATTATGTAGTGGTGTTGCCCTATGTAATATCAAGACTCCCTCAGACAGACATGTGTCATTAATACATGCAAACATTAAATACATTACTTTCAGCATTTCATTTACAGTAACAAAACAGGTCCTGTCCAATCATTATGTGAGAACAGTACTATTGCAAGGTGTTGTGTGCAACATCATCATCATTAAAAAGTTAAATGGGGTAACCATAGAGGGCCGGTAGTGTCATGTTTACAATGGGATCATCTGCATCATGTGAATCTGGAACCTTTAGGATTCATGTGCATACCAGGATTGTGTGCCTGAGAGAGGGTTGAGGACAACAGTAGTATGTTGTGATGCAAGTTACAAAGGTTACATGTGTCCAGTGGACATGTATGTGAAATGGACAGCTATGTATGGGGCGGAAGTTGTTCTGGGAACAGGTTGGCCTTTTGTTTCCATTTTCATAAGGTGAGAGTGGGATGTTGGGGAAGGGGAGTAGGTAAGCTCATGGAGGATAGGTTGGGTAGTATGACAGACAAGACAGCATACAGAGGCAGTATATGACACATGTGGGGGGATACACCTTGGATGGGGAGGGGTGTTTGGCAGTCAAAAGCCCATGAGCCCCCAAATGGAAACAGTGGGACGGAGGTCCCCACCCATGGGCATCCACCACTGCACCATCACAGCTGCAAAGGTGGCTGTGCTGGCTGCTGTCTAGGAGAGGCAGACTCACCCTCTAAATGTGACATTCTGCCCTTGAGCTGGTGTAGCTGGCCTTAAAACCCCTTATTGAGCCCCCTACACACCACAGCCTGGACTGTACGATGGCTGAAAAGTTCCTGTCTGGACCTGATCCCAGGGGGGCAGGATCCTTCCTCAGTGGTGGTTCAAACAGAAGGTGGTGCAGAACCAACAGAGGTGGAGGTCCAAGGCTGGACCCAGGATGTGTTGGTGCCCGGTGCCATGGCCAGCTGAAGTGGGACAGGTGGTTCCGCCAGGACCTCCAATCCCATACAGCCTATGGTGTTGCAGTTTTATCACAGATAAGGCTTAGTAATAGTCAACAGCATTCAGGATTACTTATAACAGCATGCATAGATATTACCATCAACCCAAGACAACAGATGTCATACATTTGCAGAGGGAGCACAACACAAGCATATATATGGCATACTGTCTGTCCAAAGCATAGATGACATATGACTGCAGCTATGAACAGTGGCCCACTATTGGCATGTCACTATGATAACCTCAGACAGTGACTGTCATACCACTGTTTCATGTGACGTATGTCCAATCAGGGATGTGATGGCAGTAACTCTCATCACTGTCACCATTTACTGACTGCAGTCCTCACACTATGCTTCTGCAGTTCACAGATGTGTGTTCTGTGAGTAATACAATAAACAAATGGATCCACACACTGACCAGTCCACAGATGACCCTACAGATGGGGGTTTCCTCACAAACAGAGCACTGTCTTGTCAGTTATTAAAACATGCAGACTAGCCATTACCACGCACAACTTGTTAAAGTGGCTGTAGTCTGAATGAAGCATAGCTACACTTACATGCTGTAGTCATGTCTGGCACATCACCCTCCAATCTTTAGGCTATTTTCCACTGTGTATGTCATTTGAGGAATATCCAGATTTCTTCTGTGATGCTGTTTACCAAACACCAGATCCAGGTTCCACTCACAGTGATTGTCATGGGCAAACACCAACATGATGTTCCTAGATATTGTACTGTTTCCATGCAATCAGCTATGGGAATGTCACCACAGCTGTTCCACATGCAATCAGCTAGAGGAGGACTAAAATAGGTGCAGAGGCCATCACCTGATTATGACCATCACTTGCAAAACACAAGCTGCTGCTGAGAAGGTGTACATCTCCACATCCACCAGAGAGTGTATGTGAGGGACAGACAGAGGCAAAGTACATCAGAGAAGGGCTGGTAGACTAAAACCTAAGCATTGTCTGTCACACACCTACCAGTACAGGGGTTCAAACCCCTGACTGACTAGCCATTTCTATTAATACTGCATGCAGTTACTCCATGTGCCACATAGCTGACATGTTGGTGTGCTGTAAGAACATATATGTGTGCTGGTGAGTGACATCTGCAACAGAGATATAGTAGGCATGCATTAGGTGTAGCATACGTGGCTGTCCATATGAACAAATGTCATTGTCAACACAACCACACTCTAAGGGACCCTGACACATTGGCACACTTTGGCAGGCTCACAAATACACTTCCTAACTACTTAGTTTGCCACACTACAGTAATGCACAGGTATTACATGTACCACAGGGGTTATCCTGAGGTTCTATGGGCTAGGGCATGTGAACATGTCTGACATCAGTCAGTATGCCAATGGGAGTTTTACTGGGTGTTACTGTGGTTGGGAACATCATACCCTCCACACAGACACAAGGTGTCATTACTGACATGCATGTGTGCATTGCTTCATGGGTGTGTAATGATTAGCTGTGCAAGATGTACAAGGCTGGGTGAGGGGTAATCCTTAGCATCAGGCCACCTGACAATGGTCTGCAATGTGGTTCAGGGGTGTAGTGTCTCCAATGTCCCACACGGATGGGTATTGTATTAACTGTCCTGTCATCCTGGTTACTATTGTGTGTGGCCATTGCTTTGCAATGCATGCCATATCTGTGTTTGATAGTCATTGACATGGACATTGCCTGGGATGAGCACATCCCACATTAATGTACAGTGACATGTTTAAGTGTACCTGGTTTGCCTAGCACATGTTGTGTACACAGACTGTTATCATCAGATGTGCCAATCCTGGCCTGGTGTGGCAGGACCTGCTAATAGACAGCAGGCTGACCCGGCACCTGCATTGATAGCATGATACAGGTATTCCCTGGTGTCAGTGGCATCTGTCCATACAGGGCATGTGTGTAAGGCATTGTATGTCCTTTGTGGATCACATTTGATGGCGCCACATATGTTCCAGGCATTCAGTGGGGAACATAGCGAAGGTGCATTGTCCGCAATTATGTGCCTATTGTACTGGTGGACAGGGTGCCATGCTCTCTGCAGCCCACTGCATTCACACCATGCCTACTATCTGTCAACAATGTGCAAGCTAATAGCAACATAGAGGGATTTTCTAGGCAAGTGTGATTGTGTATGACACATGGTTTCAGACCGTATTCTGGGTAATAGTATGGGTGCTTACTTTGTTCACCAGGCCTTTTGCCAGATGTAGGGGTATGGCTTGCCAACACAGTCTCTTGACTAATTGAAATCTGTAATCCTCATGAGGTGAGGTGGACGTTGTGACATATAATATGGCCACCATATAGGAAAACTACAAAAAACTGCTCCTCAACATGTCCAGTGGTTAGACACTCACAGCCACCTCCACAAAGGCTCTGACTGTCAGTCACACACACACACACACACACACACACACACACACACACACACACACACACACACACACACACACACACACACACACACACACACACACCTGCCATGTCTTGGACTAAAACTCCTACCTAACTAGTTTATCACACTACAGCATCATGCAGTTATAGCACATGCTACAGAGATTACTGGGCTACCCCATCCCCAAAGGTGTATTTCACAAGGAATGACATCAGCAGGGTTACCAAAGTAGGGCAATTTGAATTTCCTGCAATTGAGTAGCCCAAAATGCATTGCTCACAAAACAGACAGTGAGACACACACAATACATCCACAACTGACATATGCTGGTATAAAACCCATGACCAAGATCTATGTCACACTACTGCATGGAGATGTTATAGGATGCACCACGAGGATTACTAGGGAACTCATTCCCCAGAGGTGTATTTGACAAGGAATGACATCAGCAGGATCACAAACGTAGGTCATTGTAAATGTCCTGTGAGTGAGTAGGCTATAATACATTGCACCCTACACAGACATTGAAACACACAACTGCCATGGTTGTGGATAGAGCCCTACCACAGTTCTAAATCACACTCCAGCAGTACGTAGTTACCCAACATACTACAGGGATTACTGGGTTACAGTGGTCCCAGAGGTGTATTTCTAGGTGGATGATATCAGTACCCTTGTCAAAGTTGAGTATGTGAATTGTAAGGAGTGTGCATACTCTAAAAAGCATTATTCTCTTATCAGGCAGACACACACACACCATTGGCAAGTCTGGGATGAGAACACTACCCAAACTATTTTATCACACTACAGCATTACACAGTTACCCGACGTGCTACAGAAATTACTAGGTTATGGTAGTCCCAGAGGTGTATTTCTAGGTGGGAGACATCAGCACCCTTGCCAAAGTTGAGTATGTGAATTGTAAGGAGTGTGAATACTCTAAAAAGCAGTGTTCCTTTCGCAGGCAGATAGACACACACAGTTGGCAAGTCTGGGATTAGAACACCTACCAGGCTAGTTTATCACACTACAGCATTACACAGTTACCCGATAGGCTGCAGAAATTACTGGGTTATGGTGGTCCCAGAGGTGTATTTCTAGGTGGGTGACATCAGCACCCTTTCCAAAGTTGAGTATGTGAATTGTAAGGAGTGTGCATACTCTAAAAAGCATTGTTCCCTTCTCAGGCAGACAGACACAGTTAGCAAGTCTGGGATTAGAACACCTATCAAATTAGTTTGTCACACTACAGCATTACACAGTTACAGGACACAGTACAGAAATTACTGGATTACAGCACTCCCAGAGGTGTATTTCTTGGTGGGTGACATCAGCACCCTTGCCAAAATTGAGTATGTAAATTGTAAGGAGTGTGCATACTCTAAAAAGCATTGTCTCCTTCTCAGGGGGGCAGACAAACACACAGTTGGCAAGTCTGGGATTAGAACACCTACCAAACTAATTTAACACACTACAACATTACGCAGTTACCCGACAAGTTACAGAAATTACTGGATTATGTTAGTCCCAGAGGTGTATTTCTAGGTGGGTGACATCAGCACCCTTGCCAAAGTTGAGTATGTGAATTGCAAGGAGTGTGCATACTCTAAAAAGAATTGTTCCCTTCTCAGGCAGACAGACACACACACAGTTGGCAAGTCTGGGATTAGAGCACCTATCAAACTAGTTTAGCACACTACAGCATTAAGCAGTTACAGGACGCGCTACAGAAATTACTGGCTTACGGCAATCCCAGAGGTGTATTTCTAGGTGGGTGGCATCAGCAACCTTGCCAAAGTTGAGTATGTGAATTGTAAGGAGTGTGCATACAAAGTTGAATATGTGAATTGTAAGGAGTGTGCATACTCTAAACAGCATTGTTCCCTTCTCAGGCAAACACATTTAGCAAGTCTGGGATTAGAACACCTACCAAACTAGTTTATCACACTACAGCATTACGCAATTATAGGACATGCTACAGAAATTACTGGATTACAGCACTCTCAGAGGAGTATTTCTAGGTGGGTGACATCAGCACCCTTGTCAAAGATGAGTATGTGAATTGTAAGGAGTGTGCATACTCTAAAAGGCATTGTGCCCTTCTCAGGCAAACAGACACACAGTTGGCAAATTTGGGATTAAAACACCTACCAAACTAGTTTATCACACTACAGCATTACGCAGTTACAGGATGAGCTACAGAGATTACTAGGTTACAGTAGTCCCAGAGGTGTATGTTTAGGTGGGTGACATCAGCAGGATTGACAAAGAAGGGCATTTCATGTGTACTGCGAGTTGTACATGTCTTTTACCTCTGTGTACCCTCTGCTTACTGTCACAAAATCACATTTACAACTGCCGAAATGTGTCTTATTCAGCCCTAAATGACATTATTAACAACCCTTGAACCCTGGACCATGCACACCAAGGTCACTGGACTTACCACTAATCCATCTGGGTTGTATACATGTTTCATGGCTTTTATAATACACATTTTACTACAGGTATTCCACAGTACGGAAAACAAATGGGACAATCACTTTGTGTACATATGTACAGTACCCTTGAATGTAGACAAGTCTACATATGTACAACTATTATAACTAAATACTAAATACATATGTGTCTGAACACCCTTTGTGACACAAAAAGGTTCCAAAGGAATTGACGTGTACACAAAACAGAGGCAACTCTAGTTTTATAACATTTAAATCTTAATCAGTTCACCGGAGAAGGGATGGTTGTTGTGTACCTGGAGTTTGGGGTTGGGAATGATGGCTAAAGAAATGTACCCCGGGGATTGTGGAGTTTGGGTGGGGGAATGATGGGTATGGACATATACCCTGGAGGCCACATCTGTGTCACTGCTCGACAGTGGCACAGGAAAATAACATATCCAACAGTAGTTGTTCTTGACTGTCTATTCTTTTCTATTCCTAACTATGTAATAATTTGTAGACTCCACTCACTACAGATGACTACCATGGTGTGCAGCATGTTAAAAGACACAACAGATGTGTATGCCTGGCTACAGGGTAGTCACACACACGCACAAACAAACACACTTGCCAGTATTGTGCTTACAAGTCTTGCCTATGTAAAGGTAACTAGTAGAGTGGTATGCAGTTGGGGTATGTGCCACAGAACCCATATAATTACACTTACTCTGATTCTGCTTCTGAGCTGAGTGACATCACAGGACTGATTACTTGCAGTGGGGGGGGGGTAAGGGTGGTTTAGCAGATGACAAGGATAAAGGCCAGTGCAAAAGGTGGTTTCTCTTTGGAAAGCGGTAAAACCCACTCTCATGACAGGATGCAGACACAAATACACACACACACACACACACACACACACACACACACACACACACACCTAGCCATTTGCTGACACACACACACACACACACACACACACACACACACACACACACACACACACACACACACACACACACACACACAGTTGCCAGTGGTGGGATCAGAACTTCTGCCTATCTACAGATCACTATTATAGTTCTACATGGTTACGAGACATGACACAGAGATTACACATTTAAAGGCAGTCAGCATGCCCTTCTAAGATTGAGGACATCAACATGGATACTGGCAGTTAAGATGTACATAGCTGTAAACCTGAGTGTTTAAAATAGGAGTCCATTACAATCTGTATGCACAAACAAGACACATCATCTGCAGGTAAGACATAGGTAGGCCTGAGAGGTATAGTTGTAGCACTACAAGCCCTGAACTGGAGTATGTCCATCTGTGGAATGGACAACTACTATCACTGTACAGGGTTACAGTGGTCATGCTCATACACATAGAATCACAGGACTTGTTTGGATGCATTGACTCCAATTACACAAGGTCACAGTGGGCATGCTTATACACTTAGCAGCACAGGGCCGTTTGGGATGCACTATGACTACAACTATACAAGGTTATACTGGGCATGATCATACACTTAGAAACAAAGGGCTTGTTTGGATGCACTGACTCAAATTACACAAGGTGGCAGTGGGTACGCTCATACACTTAGTAGCTCAGGGCTGTTTGGGATACACTTCGATTCTAACCACAGAAGGCCACAGTGTGCATGCTCATACACTTAGATGTACAGAACACATTGTAATGGACTCCTATTGTAGACACACAGGTTTACAGCTATGTACATCTTAACTGTCAGTATATATGCACATCATACAGGTTTACTACCAGATACCTGTATGTGGCCCATAAATGATATATCTGCATCTGTGCTGTGTGATACACATGCATACATGTACATGAAGTACTGCCATATATATGTGAAGTATACACAATAATGCATGTGTGGAAGTGACAGACAATAGGTTAACTGGGACACACAGGTGGATGCTAACTACAGCATGTGTCACACACATTGCTGCCCTGACAGGCATACATTAATATCAGGTTGTGGACAGTGTCATTATACTTGGAACAGTGGCATGTGCAAGCATAATATGTGAGCCCCATTGTCTAATGGTACTGAGGCGCAGGTGTCAAGATGACCTCTCCTGGCTGTGTTAGTAGTTGACATTATTGGCAGGACCACTCCACTAAGCATATCGGGCATTGGTCATCTACACAATGTCTGCTGCTGTCCATTACCTTAGATGTAGCATTTGATACCAAGCACAATACTGTCACTCACAATTATGTCATGGTATGAGTGGCAACTGCTTGACCAAAATGATGAGCCAATGTCCTGCTGTAATTATGATGATGTCCAGTGTCTGTCATTCCGGGATGTCATGACTGAAAGAAAACATGCCTTTGTCACAGAGTACATGCATCCATAATTCAAGGGAGTGTAGATAATACCTAGGTCACATTTACCCATATAGTGGCATTCCAAGGCACACGCCCTAAACACAGAGGTAACACCCTGACACCTACAAGACTATTGCATTGGATGTTTATGCTAACCAGTGCTGGATGTGTGGCTTTTGTAATCCATTTGCTCAATGTAGACCCTACAATGGGAAATACAGACATCTGTGCAGTGAGGAACACCAGACTGAAGGCTCTGTAGTGCATAATAGCACTACCACCATATAATTCAGTTCCAGACATGTGGGCCATGACACTAGTACAGACCACTCCAGGTGGTGGTGTCCACATATTAATAAAGGCGACTCACAAGTAAAGACCACTACACCAATATAATTCATCACAGATGTGTCAGGTACAGGTGACAGTGGCAATAGCTGCATTCTCTGTAGTATCCTCATATACATCCACCACCATGTCCTCAGACTACCAACACACATCCATACACATGGTATGAAATAGTATGGTAGAACATCAAATAACCTTCGACTGGTGGACTGTACCTAGCCCTACATCAACTGTGCAAAGTGCCCATGTACTGACACAGTTGCATAATGTGTTATGCAATGCAGTAATACCACTGTTTGTAACCAGGTCAGTTGTACACGTACTATGGTCCCTCGGATGTTGTCAGCATTAACACAGTTGACTGTTGCTGTACACCAGTAAACAACACCCTCATGGCTGGATATGACCTAGATGTACCTGCCCTGGATATGTACATCCTACACTCATACAACATAAATGAGAATACCATTGTTGTTGTTGTCCTTTGTACATACAGGTGGCTACATTCATTACACACATGCACATGGAGTCCATGGCTGCTGAATGCTAACAGTACATATGGTTTGATATCTATGTTGACAGTGGTAATATTCCCTCTCTACTGGTTACCCATGACACCTATCATATCATACAACAACCCATGTGGCATGCATGTCATTAGACATGTCCACCTAATGCAATGCCTACAAACATACCCAAATAACAGGATTATAGGACCTACACAATTAGCCTGTATTGATAGACTCAGGAGAATACAGCTATGCTCTGTATGTTCCTGAGTAGTTACAGGTGATATGTTCATGACATGTACAGCCATGTATGCCCACAGCTCCTACATATACCCCATGTCAACAATTGCAAGCCATGCATTCTTTGTGCTGTCTGGACATTAACCTTATTACCACAATAGCCAGAACGTGCTGGGTGAGACGTTTACAAGCCACACACCTTGCACATGCATGAATAAGTGTAATGCCTAGCTCAAACAGAGCACATTGCTGGCACTCTTCAAGTAATCATGAGGTGTGTGTGGCAAATATGATGTGCTCACTGGTGACCATTACAGTGCCCTGGCTTCACAGTGGAACTGTCAACTAACAGTTTGTGGGATCATGACATGGAATATTGTTGTGTGTGTGTCTTGCTGATGTGCTGTTGGCATAAATGTACACTTGGCTACTCAGTGAAGGTGGTTGTGTGTCCTACCAGTACATGAATATAACATCCATTATGGTGTAATGCTCAGCTAGGTTTCACACATGTTGTGGGGAAGGTGTGGAATGTATCCTCTTGACCTGCTAGTCCACTTACTGATGAAGACTGCATATGTGTACATGTATTGATGTGTGTTTAGATTCCATGCTTGTGCAGTGTCTGATGTTTGAATTTGACTGCTGTCTTAGTACATCATGCAGTTGCAATGCAGCCTCAACATCACCAACTGTATATGGTGACATGCTCAAAGTACAGTAAGCTGTACTTTAGGTATGGACAGATGTTTGGACATAACTACTAAGTGGTGGGGCTACTTTGCAGATGAATGATTACTGTGGACAGCTCACAGGTGTGTTACAACCATTCCTACAATAACCTGTGTAACTGCTAAGCTATGATTTTGTTAAATGAAGGGGAGGACACACAACGTAGACTGCAGTAAAGGTGACACTGACTGCAAACCTCTTGACACCTGGAACAGTAACACCTCCCCTGTGCATATATTGTGCATATATCGGCACAGTTGGCAAAGGAAAGAGTCAGTATGTTTTGTAGCGTGTGCGATAGTGCTGTCGCTCTGTAATACCTATCATGAGATAGGCAGGTGTTTGATTCAGAGTACTGGCACGTGTGGGTGTGTGTGTGTGTCCATATATGTCACGTATGGAGGGGAATACATCCCAAATGTTTTTCACTCTCCTGTACACTGTTGTAGACATCTGTACAGAGTGAAGTGTAGAAAGCAAGACATAGGCAGGTGTTTGAATCACACACATGTCAAGTGTCTGTATGTGTGTGACATAGATGTATATCTTTGTGAATGCCACAGTGTGTGTGTGTGTGTGTGTGTGTGTGTGTGTGTGTGTGTGTGTGTGTGTGTGTGTGTGTGTGTGTGTGTGTGTGTGTGTGTGTGTGTGTGTGTGGCTGTCCCGTCCCTGGAGTGAGGCTGTATTTTACCATAGTGAAATGATAAGACCCCCTCCCCCCATCCACTCAATGCAATCTAGTATCCCTGTTGATGTCATCAATCTTAGAAGGGCATTCTAACCGCATGTAAACATGTACACCCTAGGGTGAGGCTTGTTTTTACATAGCCTACTGATGAACCCCCCCCCACATACACTCACCACAATCTAGTATCCCTTTTGATGTCCTCGATCATAGGCCATGTGTAATTTCTGTGGCGCATGTTGTAATTGCGTAGTACTATAATAATGATTTACATATAGGCAGGGGTTCTCATCCCAACACTGACAACTGTGTGTGTCAGAGTGTGTGTTACTGAGTTTGTGAATCTCTGAGTGTGGGGCTGTGTCACTGTGGCTGTGAATCCTTGAGTGAGTGTATGTTTATGCATCCTGTTATGAGAGTGGATATTACTGTTTCCCAATGAGAAGCCACCTTTTCCACTGGTCTTTACCCTTGTCATCTGCTAAACCACTCATTTACCTCCTCCCCACTCCAGGTAACTATAGCTGTGATGTCACCCACTATGGATGTGACAGCTCTGGCCACAGTAGCTTACTACACAGCTATCATGCTCTTGGATCATTAGATCAGTAAACATGTTTGAAACTTGGGAGATTATAACTGTGATGTGGAAGCTACAAAGTGCATGCAGGTATTGTCATACAGACTTGTGCATAGTCTACATTTACATATGGGACACTAACTGCAAACACTGACATCCCCCGGCACATGCAATTACACCTGAAAGAGGAAGGCAGAACATCAAGATCAACATGCAGTTACTGTTGTTACACATGATACATACTGTCGAAAGTACAAAATGCAGCCTAAAACTGTAGTACATGGTATGTCTGCTGCCTGTCAACACCACTCAACAATTGTAATCTACAATTGTCTTCCTAGTATGTTCACCCTGTGCATCAGACCAAATGAGCATGTCCCTGCACCGATGGTGTGGATGACAGGGATGCGGCACAGGCATCATCATATGCACAGGGTGATGTTTGCCAGAGGTAGTCTGCACTATTGGATGGCATCATGTGTGTGGGTTAGGGCCTTTGATCTCATTGGGTGTGTGTGGATGTTATGCATGTGTATGTTGAGGTGCACTACATTTGTTTCTGGTGTGTGAGTGTATGTATGCACACAGGTCTGGCATATGGCTGGCCTACACAGGGGTATTATTGATATCTGCAGACTGTACAGGGCAGGTTTCACAGTTCATGGTGTCCAGGCATGGCCACGTGACCTGTGCCTGCTAGGGATGTTACAGGCACTACCAGGCAGAGGTTCAGATTGGATACTGTCTGATGACACATGTCACTGGAACCGTGTCCCTGTTGTAACCATCTAGGACCACGTGCACATGGCCTGCTGTGTCCTGGTGTGGACAGCACAGCACCAGCTGCACTGCTGCTGCTACCGCCACTATGGGAGTGGGCATGTGAAGTATCATGTTCACGTAGACCTTCAACAGGTGATGTAGCTAGTCTACATCCACGTGTCCAATGCCTCACTCCCACCAGATGTTCCAGCACAGACATTCCATGCTTGAGGATTGACATGCCATGGTCAAGGACTCCCACCATGTCACCCATTCGTCTATCCAAAACATCTGCAAGATGATGGTGAGCATTTGCAATTGCCTGGATGTTGTCAGTTAAAGAACAGACAGCAGCCCTCTGAAGCCTCAGACCTTCTCTGTTGTGCCATTCAGCACATGCCTGTGCCTCCATTACAGCCTGAAACATGCGTCTGGTGACACCAGCTGATGTGCTATGTCTTGCAGGGGGCATATTGGCCAGAGGTCCTCCTACGAGCAGCACTGGGCACATGCCTGTGTGTGACATCACCAGTCAGTTGGCTGGGATCATGGTGTGCAGGCACACCTTCCAAAGTCTCCACATTTTCCTCTTCCATGCTACCACCCATCAACTGTCTTTCCTCTATGGCCACTGGTGATGGGGTATGTGTAAGCATGAGAACTGTGTGCGGGGATGAGGGGGATGCAGGTGGAATGGCAACCAATGGCACAGTTTTATCCCCTGACAACCCTGCCTGTGCCTCAATCATACTTTCATCATCACTGCTAGAGTCTGTAGGGACACTAACATCAGGTGGTCCTCAAGAGGGCAATGCACCTACATCAACATCTATGAGTGGCAGACAAGAACTGTGCATTAAAAGTTATACAGCACAGTACACACACAGACACACACACAGACACACACAGACAGATGCAGACACAGGCAGACACAGACATAGACAGACACAGAGATAGACAGACACACACACAGACACAGACAGACATAGACACAGACACAGACAGACACAGACACATGCTATGGCACCCAACAGCATGCAACATGCATGTGATATGGCAGAAGACATTCAGCTTAGACATTTATAGTGGTAGTTATCATACATCCCTGAGTAGCACACAACAGCATGCATGTGTTATAGCAGAAGGTATGTACCTTACACAATTATAGTAGTAGTTAGCATACATCCCTGTGTTGCACCAGTTGTGTTAGTAGGTTATGCCCCCAAACCTGCAACACAATGCATGCACTATGCACCGTTGCACCGCACTGCCATGTTTTGTACAACATACCCCACATGTTAACAGACCATCGCTGACCTTTGTACATCTGCCACAGATGCTTTGTGTTGACCACTGACACTATGTGTGAGGAGGACATGAGCAGAAGGGTATGTTGCATGAATACTATGTTTGCCTGAGCCCTAGCTTGCATATCTCCCCCAAAGCAGTGCATGTCTGTTCAACATTATTCTGCTTACCCCTGAGCTGAGTCTACAGACAATGTGCATGTGGCTGTACACACATGTTTGACATAGCTGTCCCTACTTTGCAATGGTGCCACAGACCAGCACTGGTTAACATTACACCAGCCTGATGTGTGGCATATGTATTTGCCAATCACATGTAGTATGACATGTCTTCTGCTGATGTGTTGAATGACATGCATGCATGTTTAACACAGTTGTGTCCTTTCAAATATACAGTGAGGTAATGGTGTCCCAATGCAGGGACGTGTTATACTAACATGGAACTTCAGCTGACGCAATATTGTCAGTCCACCCTACAGATATACAGTGACATACTGCACATTGAGCTGATGTGCATAGCCATTGCAGGGCATCATCTGGCTTCACTATTGCTAGACAGTGTGAGTAACAGACATAGTTCATAGCCATGACTTTGTTCATATACAATACATATCTAATGTGGACTGTGACCCACATCACTGAGGTGTATACACACTAAACCCTACTGTGGAATGTGTGACACAGGTCACTGAAGGGTATACAGATGACACCCCTGCACATCTTCAACTATATTGCTGATGGCTGGCAACTATGCCCAGACATAGCTAACTTAGCAGTACTCCATGTCCCACATGCCATCTGTGTACCTTACACACATGAGGAGCAAGCATGACAGTGATGTCTGACACCAGCAAGCTGAATGTACTGTATCTGTGGCTTGATGTGGTTGTATGTGTATGTTGTGCAACACATGTATGTATTTGGATACTGTATAGGTGAATGCTTTCATGTCGTGACACACTCATGATGTTCAAGACATGTTATGTGGTGGTTTGATGTCATGCCTACACAAGCTGTGCACAGGCCTGTATGATGTTTAGTGTTTCACATCTGCAATATCACCATTACACAAAGGCCATAGTAATATTGCATTGGGCCAATGTACAACAGGGTGTACACACATGTACATCACTTCTACTGTGTGTGTTTCTTCATGTCTCTGGCCATCCACCATGGCCATGTGTAAACATGTTTTGTCCAATGGTTGTGATGGGCATCTATTTCACATGTCAGTGTTGTCCCATATGACATACACCCATAGATGTCATATGCTCCACTGAGGACAGGGTTATGCAGACAAAGGGTGGTATGTTTGGGATGTGAGTTTTCATGTTTTTCAGGATAGTTAAGCAGGGTTGCAGTCAGCCCACTAAATGTCATGGACATGTCAGATAGCACATGACATTGTGTGACATTCATAGCAAGGGTATAATCCACAAGGGTGAATCCTGTGAGCTGGTCATACTCCAGCTCCAAAACATTTAGAATGTGTGCACACATATGCTCTCTGTATAGTACTGTTTGTATTCACCACATGTCTAATACTGATCTGTAGTACATGCCCCTACAGTGAGCCACACCTCCACCATTGTATTCACAGCTGTCCACACATCTGGCAATGACAGTTTGTAAGGTTTAGTGTATGTGTTTTATATAGACTTTAATTATCCACATAGGTAACCACTGTGATGCATTGCAGGTCTGACCTATATATATTAACAGGGCCACCAGACATTATGTGTACGTGTGTTAAATGGCCACATGGCAGATAGCATGCAATTAATATGATGTGTGCATTATCAAGCCTGATAAATAATAACAATCTCACCAGCAATAGGCTGCTGTCACTGCAAAATGCCGGAGGTACCTAAATAGGAGTGTCACAGCAGTAAGATCATTATCCACACCTATGTGATAGCTACAGAGTGCAATGTGCATGTTAGCACATAAGCCAGTACAATAGACTATACTATGGAGTATGCACATCTGTGCATATATAGAGTAGCAAACTATAGTATGTGGCATGAGTGCATACATGACTTGCATATGATATCACATTACATATTGTACAATAACACATGTAACTATATGAAATATAGTTGTGTTATATGTGCAGTAGTTCCTTACCAGGCAACTCCAGGCTCAGTGATTAGGAGACACCCACCTCCACAATACCAGCTAAAGCTTGTGGATGGAGTTCTGCAGGTGTCCCCAGGTTGGCCAGCAGCTCCTCGGTACGTGTGAGTAGGGGCTGGGTGAGTGGCCCCCCATCTGTTGCACCTTGTTCCCTGGCGATTGCATTTGCACGCTATTTCGCCCATCTAATGATGTCAGTGCAGTGTCGGCACACCTGCTGATAGGTGCGATTGTGGCCGCCAAAATCATTTACCCTCCTGCGCAGTTCCTCCCACTGGGCATTCCACTGCTGTGCATCCTGTGGCACATGGCTGAAGAGTGTTACATGGCTGTTGAGGAGGTATGGAATAAGGACCTCATCCGCCAAGCAGGTGTATAGTGGCAGCCTGGCATGCAGCATAACTGGAAGACATAATGATGGAGACAGGTCACAGTAACTCACAGAGAAGTACAAAAGTACAGCTGAACATACATGTGTATCACATTTATTAAGATTACAAATATGTCTTTGCAAATCTACATAACACTAACACCACTGACATGTTTAACTCACACACATTTGACACTTACTGATGATTTGATGTTATCACCATATATGTGTGTGTCAAGTGATGACATTGCTCATACTCCATGTGGATGTTGTCTTGAGGTGGGCATGCCTCTTTGCCTGTGCAGGTGTCTTTACCTATCAGCACATGCCTGGATGTGTTCACATTAATGCAATAGACCTTAATACTGTGTATATGTCACATATATAGTCATGCACAGTCTTAAGAGACATGACATGTGACCCTGCAGACTTGCTCATGGAAAGTTTTACATGTATGTGTTTTACCATATACATCTACATGGCACTGTACAGAAGTTTAGCATCCTGCCATGTATTACCTGTATTGCACATGTGAAACACATGGGACAATGGCTAGCTTGATGGTATTTGCAGGTTTGGATATCAACTGTAGCATGTATGGTCATAGTGAACTAATAGGCTATATGCCCTGGGCCATTTATGAGCCTAGGCTGAAATGTTACCTAGCTGTAGCCAACAGACCATTAAGTTACAGTGGCCAGTTCAAGCAGTGCCACAGAACTGATCCACGGGGTTACTGATATATTTGCCATGTGGTCATCACACCATGTCTCAAAGAGGGGCAATGTGCCACTTTGCTGGATAGGGATGCATAGTATGGCAGGAGTATGTAAAGTGTATGGGACAGGGATCTGTCAGGCATGTTGTGATCCTTGTACTAGAAAGGTGGATGTCCATGAAGTATGTGTTTATTTGGAATCAGGATGTGTAAGTGTAGCATGTCCAACATCTCTGTGTTGGACATGGCTCTATTCAGGGTAGGCATCATGCTACATAGTGGAGCTAGGGATTGGGAAGGCCAGTGTAGGCCATCTGAACAGCGCCAATAATCCTTAAAGAAAATTTGTGATCGATTATGGGTCACTTGAGTGTTGACTATGGCTGAACAATGATCTCTATATTCATGGATGGCACCCTGTCATGATTAGGGGTGCCACATATGACTATCTGACTGGTGTGGTGAAGTAACTATAAAAGGAAAGACTACTGTCCAGTTGCATCCTATACACACACAGTTTCCATTATGTTGACCACTGCCTAGATGGTAGTTCATGGGTACAGGGTTTTTAACACAGGGGATGACAATGCAATACTTAGCTGTCAGATTGTGGACATACATCACACATGTTGCCCACAGCACTCATTGAGTCAACTATTGCTCCTAGTTCATAGTCATTTGCAAACTTCAATAGGCAGATGCCTTCTGTGTGAATCAGTGTGGTATAGATAACAATGAGGGAGAGAACCAGGAATTAACCCTATATTACTGTAGCTGGCACTGGTTTGATGCATGTGTATTAGTCAGACACCTTCTGTAGTGTTGGTTCTGTCAGCAGTCCAGTTGCCAACCACTCCTGTGACATAAGAATATACACCTAGTCTACTGAGTGTAGCTGGAACACAGTTTGTGTGATGGTGTCCTAAGACCTGACAAGGTCATGATATGCTGTGTGAAGCAACCTTACTGTCATCTACATCTGTACTGACTACATCAAATAAGTTGATCAAGTTCATGGCCTTATAGACCAGACTCAGCAGGGTAGTAGTGCACTATATCCCATTATCAGTGGTGTCTCCCCCTTTGTGGGGTGTGATAACTGTTGCTGTGCAACATTCAGTGTGTACACAGCCTGACATGAAGCTATGATTGAATATGATGTGTATGTGGAGAGCAAATTGTTCTGACATTTGTGTAGGATACACCCTGAGATGTTGACAGGTCCCATGCAAGCTGTATGTATGGCTTTAGAGAGTGCAGCTTCTACCTGCATAGTTGTTATTACAGGGGCTCTGTAGTGTACATGGATATATATGTGTGTGTGTACCTGTTGGGGGGTAGGTGAGTGTGGGTTTAGGTTATCCAAGACCCTATCTGGATGAACAGGTGCTATTTCTGTAGGTGCATTACCTCTCATGCCATAGTGCTGTGAAGCATGGCAGGTCTTGTTGTTGCCATTACGATTCATGGCACAGCTATAGAATGCTCTGTGGTTGGCCACATAATATGTGGCTGATTAGTTTTACAGTAGCTTTGTGTGGCTCTATATGGTGTATCTGCATCTTACTGAGGCTGACCAGGGATCACCTCCACTCATGTGTGTTCACTCTTGCAACAGTTACTACCTTATGTGGTACAGTTTAAGTCAGAGTACCACCAGTTTTCCTTCCTGTTTGTGTTTGGTTGAATCTTGGTTCTGTTTCAATGGCACAATCCCTGCACTTATGTGAGTGCTTAAAGTGCATTTGTGTAGGATTCAGCATTTGCACATGCACTGTCCATCTGCATGGGAGCCATGACAGTCACCACTTCGCTCTTAAGAAGCATAACATTGGCTTTGGAGACTGACTATGGGTAGCACACTGTTAGCCCTGTTCATGTGACTATGGTGATCCAGGTCATTGGGGCTGATGAAATCCAACATGCATTGTGCACAGGTGTTGGTACATGAGTCTTCCCAGTTCATAATGGGATAGTTGAGAGTAGCCATTATTATGGTTTTCTGTTTCAAACCTAATATTCCCCATTACAGCATAATATGACAGTTGGGAATTCTGAGGCATGGTGGGTTATCTGTCGCAGGGTGCAATTTGGATTCCACTTTGGCACAAAGGTTGTTGCTGGGCATACTACATCTGAAATTATGCAAGTGCAACTATTGTGGGGGTGTACATATCCTTCAGGAACATGGACACATCTGTGGCCTGTGTGTTCCAATAAAGGATAATGGCCAAGAGGTGAGGTATGTGTTATAACATGGTCATGCAGGGGTGCGGTCTGGAGCGTTGAGCCATATCTCACTCACTGCACAGATATGTTCTCCATGTTAAGGATTGACATAAATGAGTCCATATTGAGTTTCTGAAATGTATCATTCAGTAGCGAGACCCGCAGTTTATTGCTTGGCTGTCCCTGTTACAGCAGTGAACTTTCACTGGAACTTTGCATGATGAAGGCACTATAGAGAAGCATGAGCCCTAGCCAGTATCCAGATTCCCAGGGGTGACAGGTGCAGGCCCTGTCTGGCAAAGCATCATGGTCTGTCAACCATGTTATCCCAGGCAGAGATATATTGGATACCCTTTGAATTACACCAGTACATTAGACAATTGTGGAATACAATCCTTTTGTCCCTGTACTGCAGTATCATTCTGGCCAATGGCAGAATGCTACCTAGGCCTTGGGACATACCTGCATGGGCTACAAGCCCTGACAGTTCCTACATGTGTGTTTCCATGCAGTCCAGGCTACTGAATCACAGGTCCTGCACAACAACATGGAATATGCCAGAGCCCTGTGTATAGTTCAAAAGGTGGTCTGAGTGTGTGGGTATGTCACTAATCATGGCAGATAGGCAGCTGACAGTATGTTTGCCCTTGTATAGCTTGGTGTGTACCATAGTGCTAGAGTTTGCATTCACAAATGAGTACTGTTGGGCATGTTTCTGGCCACGTGTTCTGAGGTGTGGCACAATTATGCAAACTATGTCATACAGGTTTTGTATTTTGTTGTCTGTCTATTCCAGCTTGAGAGGTCTCTTGCTTGGCCAGATACTTAGAAGCCTCTGTGAATGTGTGTGATTTCTGGTGGTATGTGTGGGTGTCCTTACTGTGTTCTGGAAGGGTATGTGGTGGTTGTGGTGATGAGATGCATGTGTTCACCTACACCTCATGACTGTCCAGTCCAGTCATGGCTGTAGACTGGACTGCCTTCCAGCTTACCCCTGTAGCTGCATCCCAGACAATGTGTGGGGTGTGGTGTTAGTTGGGTTTGGCAGTGTACATGGCATAGAGATTACATTCCCCCAGGATGGCCACATACACAAAGCTGACATTAGTAAACACCTGTAGCTGACTAGTGGACATGCCTGTATGAGCATTCAGTACTACAAGTACTAAGTACTGTATTTAGTTTACGTATTGCTTATGAAGATGTTTTAGACAGTGATGCTCACAAGTAAATATTTGTGTTATAGACGTGACAACACTGGCTATTACAGAAACATAGTAGCTAACTTTAGCAGCAATCTTCCTCTGAGGAGCACATCACATCCTGATAGTTGATTACAGATGATGCAAGTGTCAAAAGGTCTGTATCCTTTTCTGGGTATATACTCACATATCCACCAGAACCATGAGCTCTGTTGAGCATGGACACCCACTACCCAAACAGAGTCAAGTATTAATAGACTCTGCTGCCACTATCAACATGATCAGGATATAATCAGATAGTGTAAGCCATCCCCTATGAAGCAGCCATTGCACATGGGCAGTGGTCTCCTACATCTTACACTCCTACTGCAGATGTTACACTGGATTTACAGATGATATGTAACCTGTTTCATTACCAGTACTGTGCACAACCTTACATACAGTATTTGCAAGTGGCTGTTAGGTTGGCAATGACAGGTTAGGCTACACAAACCTGAAAGTTCAACCAGTGTGTCTCTGCTCTCAATATCCACTCTATGTAGGTGTGCACATAGCTATTTGGGCCAGCCCTGTAACAAGGGTCACTACACATTTGCATAACATGTACACATGCACAGCTGTAATTGCTTGCAAATGATACTAGTGAGGTGGATATTACATGTCTTATGTGCATGGATAGTTACCTAGCTCTTCTAATTGTCTTTGCTATCATGCTGCTAAACTGTCAGATGAATACAAGTCATATGTATCCTGTTATTGAGTATTGTAATCACCAACAGACATAACTAATGTTTGCATAACATAACAGAAACACTATATAAAATGGAATACAGATCTGCCTGAAATACTGTACATTACACAGTTATTGGCACAATATCCCACATTGCAAATCATATTTGCACAGTAAGCCCACCTTTGACATGTTCATCTCACTAATACTCCCATACATATGTCTACTGTTACAATATATCAACATATACTATCCCCTGTTATAGCACATACTTGTTGGACCAACCCTGACACTGACAGTGCCTGGAAAAGAATTGGTGAATTCCAAGCCCATATATATCATCCCTTGAGGTGTATGAAAAGTTTGCCTTCTGACCTACAGCAGTGCACACATACTACAAGCATTACTACTGCTCAGCAATACATTGCTACAAGATAGCTATCTCCACTATATGCATTGATTAAACTGTAATTATTACAGAACAGGTACTACATACACAGACATACTAAATGTTATACATACCTTCTTAGTAATTGGAGGTGTTATTGACTGATATATTAATCATTTTCGGTTTGTGTTTCGATCTTCTGTTGGGTATTTTATACTATTCTGCAGGTAGATACAGATGGTTTGAATGTGTGACAAGGCATCCTTTTATAGTTAGAGATCAGTAACATGTGCTATCCTGATCACTAATTGGTGTTCCACAGTAGTTAATTACATGCACATCAGCTGTGCAGCTGCTCCTTTAGCCAATACCATGGCAATGGTGGAGTGTAATTGAGTACTCCACTTGGGCGTTGTCCCTTTGCCTGACTTGTGAGGAAGACAGCCTGGAAGTGTTGTTTGAAATCTATTGCAACAGCTGTATGGAGACAAATAGAAATATATTGTGTGTAATGCCTAGAAGATTTGATCTACATGTGAGTACTGCTGTTATATTTCTGAGCATTGCTACTTGTGCAGGGTTTGTCTGTGCCTAATACGTCTGCATATATTTCAGTCTGGCCAGGATGTTTGACCAGCTCATGGCTGTATGGCTATGCATATAATGTTAGGGGGTTTACAGTGTGCTCACCAGACATCTTTAGTTTGGTGTAAATGTGTATCATACTGTGCTGATAATCAGTAATTGGTAACACTTCCTGGTGTAATTACTTTTCAACCCTCTGAAACAGGATTAGTTCAAACAAACCCTGTAACATCAGCAGCTGTTCCATTGTATAACATCAACTATTTCACATAGGGCCATGTTAGTGTGTCTTTGTCCAGGTATGTTAAGATTTCAGCAGATGTCGTACAGTGGGTGAATAATTGGTTATGGTATGACAGTATGTATTGTTGTAATTAGTTTGGGTGTGGGGGAGATGTTGGTGGGTGTTAATAGCAGATGCAGGTGTGTAGGAACTGCTTTCATACATATTCTATATATGTGGGGGTTCTTTCCCTATGTGAACACCTATCCCTTAGTGGACTAATACTATGGAAATTGCAGGCTGATTCATTAAGGCATTGTTAAATGCTTCCTGTATAGCATGCAGGTATTGTTAGTCCTTGAATCCTTTTGGCAATACATCAGAATGTAATAAAGTTTTGCTACATGAAAGATGTCTGTGTACTTCTGTCACGGATATTTGCAGTCATTGTAGTTGTGTTGGTGACTAACCCTATTTGGCTCATGTCCATAGAACATATTTGTAATAGTGTATTGCCATATACTCTTCATATGTTATGTTCATATTGTTTGGGGGTGGCAGAATGTGTGATTGCTATGGTCCATGTTATACTCAGATTTGAACACTTCAGATGCTGTATACACACATGTATGTATTTATACATATATATATATATATATATATATATATATATATATCTATATCTATATCTATATCTATATATATATATATATATATATATAATATATATTATTGCATACATTTATATGTACCTCCATAGATGTGTACATGTTTTTAACCTATCTATATATCTACATATATATGTATATCTCTATATATTGACATGTATCTATGTATCTTTCTCTATCTGTCTCTCTCTCTCTATATATATATATATATATATATATATATATATATATATATATATATTGTATTAATTTGTAAAAGTTATACATATGTAGACTTGTATATGTTGATTCACAAACTACAGTACATTACAATGTACTGCACATATGCACATAAAGTGATTGTTCCATTTCTGGTCAGTACTGTGGAATGCCTATAGTATAAGGTGTAGTCTAAAGACCATGAAACACATATACAGCTCAGATGGCCTAGTGGTAAGTCCCATGACTATCGTGTGAGTGGTCCAGGGTTCAACACCTGCAATATTTTAAAAATGTGTTTTACTCCAGAATAAGGCTCATTTAAGTGGTTGTAAGCATGTTTAAAAGTGTTTGTGTGACATTAAAGCAGCAGTTAAACAAACTTTAAAACTTATAACCTGTGCCGCATACACGGCCACATCTGCTAACTACTCAGGATATATACATTTCGGTGAAGTAACATCTCACTATGCGCTGACATAACATTACATTCTCTGTTGACTTTACCCTCCAGCACACATGGGTATATATGGGTGTTTCAAATGTTTATTATAGTGAAGAATACTACCTAGATATGCAAGCTGTGGTTAAGGTATACTTTTTAACATGAAAAACATCTCTGATCTTACTGGGATTTGAACCAAGAATGCACAGATACTACGCAAATGCTGTAACTATTACCCTATTGACATTAAAGTTGCTTCTGCCTATTTCCTATTTAGATGATTTCTATGTGTAAGCTAGGTTAAGCAAAGGGCGGAGGCACCCAAACCCACTGAGCTTCACTTACTCTTGAAATAAAAACATAAATGAAATGAGAGACTATAAATTAAATTCCTAACTACATTAGGCATAGCCCCTCACTGACACACTTCTTAAGAAACCTTGATGTGTGAATGAGTAACAGAATATACACCCCTTGGATCATGTGTTCCAGAACCATACAGCCAGGGAGTGTGGGGTGCTACAGTTTTATAGCTGCAAGACCTGTTGGGGAAATTGAATGGTGTTGATGTTTCATGTTAACATGCCCTCTTTAGATCACTAAGTGCCCCTATCACCCTCCGCCACCCCAGTCCTCAACAGCTTCCGGCAACTCTGCCTGGAATCACTTCATTGGCTATGCTTAACAGAGGCTCAGTTACTTCATCAATGGTGTGGAGAAAGCCAACACACTGTAGCTATGCTTCTAAATGCCCTTGGGCAGATAGCCTACTACCTATCTGTGAACATCTAAAGTACAGGCCATCACAAACATAATATGTGAATAAACAGAGCTTTCAGATCACAATATACAGTGAAAAATCACCATGTAGTCAGAAAACAGTTAAGTACAGCAAGAACATACAGAACACTGATACTTAACACTCCAAAAGCCTATCTTGGAGGCTAGAAGACTTGTATAAGTTTAAGGCTTTCTATTGCTTACCATTAGGATACCTACAGGAAAGATGAGAAACAAGCACAGATGGGTAACATGCATGCAACAATACCATACCAGCTTGCATGTGTCAGCCTTAGGCATTGGAATACTGGCCAAGGCTATTCGCACCCCCATGGTGCCTTTTTAGGCAAGTCTTAAAGGTGATTCCCACCTCTGTAAACAGCACAATAGCGGAATCATTGAGGGTTATGCTACTCAATGCCAGGGGTTGTAATCACAACATGCACGCACTCACAGCACTCTTTCATATGGACAACGCCGACATCTGTGCAGTAACTGAGATGTGTTTTAAGGCTCCTGAGAGCACACCAGCACTACCGGACTACAACCCATACCACACGTTTTGGCCACAGAACATGGACTGACACAGACATGGAGGGGGTGTATCCATATTCATCAGGGATACCTACACCTCCAGGTTAGTGGGGCAGCATGATACCTCTGAGATCATCCATGTGCAGCTAACATCAGCCACAACTGCAATGCAAACTGTGGCCTGCTACAGATCACCCTCCATGACCCAGGACCACCACTCCTCCTACCTGGAGACAGTGGAAAACATGACAGTCCTGCAGTACACCCTGGTATTGGTCGATGTCAACTACCCTATCATTAACTGGGAAACTTACTTGAGTACTCACTTCCAGGCCCAGTGCTTCCTGGAATTTATCACTTCATATGCCCTGTGACAGATGGTAAACTCCCTAATGAGAGATGGAAACATACTGGAAGTGGTAATCACCAACATGGGCACCACAGCAGAGGTAAACCGGTCACTGGTTAGATCTGACCATGGACTTTTCACTGATGATTTCCATACCCAGCCATCTCCCCCACCCAAGGAAACCACAGTGAATACATTTCCTACAGCTAAATTCACACTACTAAAGACAGAGGATGGAGGTTTCACAGTCCCCACACTAAGGGAAAACACTGCTCAAGATACAGAAAGATTTACAAATGCACTCTATAAGCACCTACAAGGATGTATGGATCGTGCCGTCACTGGTAAACCAAGACTTGCTCCTCCTAGACAAGGACACCAGTTTGGTGGACCCCTGCGATAAACAGGCTATACAAAAGAAGTAGGACAGTAGTCCAGCAAAACAGCAACACCCATGAAGGGAAGACATCCATGACCAGTATTAGTAAGAAACAGAGGTCCCTCATGAAATCATCCAAGGCTAACATCAACAAAAAATAGGCAGGGATTCGAAAGATCACCACAATGCCTTCTTTGTCAAGAATCTAAGTGGTAACACACAGAATTGCACTGTGCCGGTGCAATATAGCACAAACTATACTGACCCTACTGATATCGCCAACATCCTTGCAGATACATTCAGTGCAACCTTCATCTGCTAAAGAGCCCACAACAATACCCAGAAAGTACAGTATCTCAGACATCAGAGACACATAGGTGGAAATGGCCCTCTCAGATGGCAAAACACAGCATTATTGGAGGCAGATGGTGTCCCAGACTGCATCTTGCAAACACTACAAGACAAACTAACCCTCCACCTAATTGAGCTTTTCAACCTCAGCCTCTACACAGGCTACATGCCCATACAATGGTGCATAGCAATGGCTATTCCACTCCACCAAGGTGGAAACACAACTGACCATGGTAACTACCACCCCATAAGCCTGACTAGCCTGGTCTGCAAAGCTATGGAGTGCATCCTCATGGCGCTCATTGACAAAGACATTGTTAACCTCCAAACACTTGACCCAACCCAGGTCAGCTTGGTTGAGTGCAGATCATGCCTACTGAACCTGTTTGACATCTTACAGACAGTCACCAAGATGTTAGATGAGGGAAGAGTTGGTTCACACATACTACCTGGACCTCGCTAAGGCTTTTGACACCATTTCCCACTCAGGTATTATTGATAACCTTACCAGCCTGTACATAAACACATACATCACAGGATTGGTTGCCAACAGGCTTACACACAGAACCCACATGGTAAGACTATCAGCCTCCAGGTCCAACTCTTAAGCAGTCACAACTGGTGTCCCACAGGGCTCAGTCCTGGGACCCCTACTGTTTGGCATATACTTCTCAGAGGTACAGGCAAACACAGGTGGACTATGGCAGCCCATGTTTGGCAATGACTGCAAACTGGGAGCCATAATTGACAGTCCAGCTGACACAGACATCCTTCAAGGGGCCTCACAGAGACCAACACAGGGTGTCAATGTCAAGGACTACAGTTAAGTGCCACAAACTGCATGGTCATTCCATTTTGGAAAAACTAAACACGCACATATTAACATGTAAGTGGCAGCCACTTTAATGCAGATGATGTAATAGGGTATCTGGGGACTAAGGTAGATAGTGATCTCTCCTTTGACAATCATATCTCCAAAGTAGTTAGGACATCCTTCTATGTAGGCCATCCAATTACTAAAGGGTTCACATCTAGACATACTGAGGTTATAGTGCCCCTTTACTCATCACTCATCGGTCCCTTCATAGAGTATAATAACCCATTTGGCATGTACCTCAGAAGACACTTCCGACAGCTGGAAGGTCCACAAACATACCTCGCCAAGAGGATCACTGGCCTCAAACATATGTCCTATGCAGCCAGACTGAATAAACTCCTGCTTTACTCAGTGGCATCTCGTTTACTCAGAGATGATCTCTGCTGGCCAACAAAGCCATGTCCAACTCATGCTTAATGGATATGCTCCACATATGGGAATCCATGTCACAGTGAGCCACACACTGTAGTGAGCAAAACCTTGCAACAACAATAACTAAAAGATGCTGGAGGGACAGATTCCTGTCACAGAAACTTCCCATGCTTTGAAACTACACCCCTAATTACATTATACAGAGCCCCTCACTAACACTCCTCATGAGAAACCTTGAAGAGTGGATGGGGAACAGTAGATACACCCCAGGGATCCTGCCATTGACTCTGCTCCACAGAGGGACAGTTAATTAATCAATGGGGTGGCAAAAGCTGGCACATTTTGTCTAGGCTTATGAATGCCCTCAGGCAGTTAGCCAAGTACCTACCTCTGAACCTATGAATCTATGCATACAGTATCAAAACATGCTGATATCTTAATTTACTGTTCAGGTGTTGACTTACCTTGTTCCAATAGCAGTTTTGTGTGCAATAGTTGAAGGCTGCCTATGTTGGATGCACACAGTAGACTGCCTATACATGACAATTTACAGATAGTCTTGTGTGTGTGACATCCATTTTTACTGTGTGTGCCGGTGGTGAAAGGAGTCAGTCCCTAGGTACCTACACTGTCAGTTTGTGTGCTATATGTTCCCTCCTGGCCACGGCATGGGCATACTGGGCATGCCTCCATCTGCCTACTGGGGCTAGCTCAAAGTGTTCTCAATCTGAGTACCTCTGTGCCTGTGGAGCCCTTGGCAATGGTGGTGGGCTGTGAGGGCCTTCACCATTTTGTCCCTGCTGCAGCTGTTTCCGCAGGATCATATTGTGTAACATGGCACATACAATGAAGATGTGGGCACACGTGCCGGAAGAGTACTGCAAGGCTCCATCAGATATGTCCAAGCAATGGAACCATGATTTAAGCATCCCAAACACATGCTCTATGATGATTCTGGTTTGTGCGTGTGCCTCATTATGACGTTCTTGCATGGGTGTGTGTGCATTTCAGATGGGAGTCATCATCCATGATTCCAGTGCATAGCCAGCATCCACCACCAGGTGGCTATATGGGATGTCCCCCCTGGCAAATACCTGATACAGCTGTGAGGCATGCCAGATGTGGGAGTTGTGATAGCTTCCAGGGCTGCCAGCACACACATCCATGATAATGTATGGGAATACACAAGTGTGTGTGAGGTGCTTTCACACTTTATACTATTCTGCTATATATACTTACTACTGTCATTGGATCTGTATGAGCAATTCCAGCTGCAGGGTATCTTAATTATGGGTTTTAGAGTGAGTACTGCAAGTGTGGGGCCTTTAGTGTGGAGTTATGCTTGCCTGCCTTGATTAATCTGTTGCCCTTTAATTCACTTTTATACCAGGATCCCCTCCCATTATTGGCATGCCTCCACCTGCCATCTTTCTTGTTTTGTACTTTCCCTACCCAGTCATGTGTTGCAAAATGTGTCTTGTAGCTGATATAATGCAAATCTGCTTTGTTCTGCTGTGACACTTTGCTGTTTTATTTGCAGTACAGCCCGTCCCCTTTCCTGTTCTGCAGGTAGATGTGTGCAGCCTTGTTAGCTGTTGTCAGTGGCCCACTGTAGGTTCCTAGGTGTTAATTAGTCATTTGTGCTCCAATTTCCCCTGCTGCAGCACTTCCTTATTCTTTTCCTATATCCTTCCTGTTTCAGCTCCTGTGCGCACCACGCAAACCCGTTTACCAAGTTTAAGCACATGTTAATCTCCATTCACATACATACTTGGTTACTTTGTGTGCTCTCAGCTAAGCAAAGCTATAGTCAGTTCAACACACCCCTTTTCTGCAGCTTTGCTTAGCTACGGGACACCGGATTAGCAATGTTCCAATCTGCTTACAGCAAAGGTGACACACCCCTCTCTTGTTGTCATTTCTGTCTCAAGAGCACACCTCGGTGTTATAATGTTACACTGTGAGGTGCATCCTTACAGCAGCGGGGAATCTGTGATTCACTATTACTCCTCTCATTTGCATGGCATTGCCTACTAATTCCTAGCTACCAAGCAAAACACTGCCACATCCCCTTACCAACCCTTGCACCATGGTGTGGTGTAACATGCCTGACACTGACTATTATGGGAAAATCATGTTATGTGTTACATTGCAGTTTTATTCTATATTTTTCTATTTTTCTTGCAATCTGGCTTGCGCGCCACTGCCCTGCGCTTAAACTTTGCAATGGTGTGAAAAATGAAATGAAATGTTCTTTTAATATTTTGTAAATTTTTTTTATGCCAATGGCTATATATTTAGCCATTGGCATATATTAATGATATAATACATGTGTTTGGTTGGCTGTCATGGCTCCGATTTTATGTTTGCAAAAATGTAAACCATTTTTTATGGTTTACATTCCCACATGCTTACACTACACCTGCACCACTTCCTGGATCACTAAATACCTTCATTTGCATGCTACACTGCTGCAACTGGGGTAATTAGCATACAGGGGCCAAGAGCTGTGCGGGCTTAGTGTACACAGGTAGTGCATGTGGAAACAGCTCATACCTGGATTGCTTGCCGGCCATATTTGGTGTTGGAACGCCAATGCTATGCCTGCACCTGGTGCAAGCTTCATGAATCCCGAGGAAAGTTAAATCCATCTTAGGTTATTTAGACTATGTATTTTTTGTTTTGTTGTGACTATTAAACATTTTCCTCTGATAACTATAAAGTATATGTTTGAGATTTTAAAGGAAATTATCAGTTTTATACTTTGAGTGTTTGCCAATAAAGTAATGTTTTGGTCAGGCATACTAAAAATGTTTTTGTGAAATAAATTTAAATTAATAAATGTTAACAAAACTAAGATCCACACTAGCCATGGAATGAAAATCATTCCTAATCTGATGGATAAACCTAAGTCCATCAGATTATCTCTCATACCTTGACAATCCAGAACATCTGAACTCCATAAATTGAATTATATGGAGAATATTTGTAATAGGAATAAGCAATAATTATATTATTTTGAACAGATATAGTACTATTGTAGATTAGACAGAATTCTAATACAATATAAATGTCTACTTATTATATAAGCAGTTAATATTTACATGAAAGATAGATGACAAGCAATTCAATCATAGTAAAGTAGGATGTATTATATATAAAACCGCAATAAAAGATTATAGCACCCAGTTATTTAACATATTAACCCTTATTGATGAAGTCTTTCAAAATGTATTACTTAATATAAATAGATGGTAATAATATTTATACCTACTGTTTATAATAATGTATTTTACTGGATATATCAGAAGTTATATTTCATTGTTTGTCAGCATTTAAGTAATCACTTTGTTTGTTGCTAACTTAGTTAAAGCATCAAGTTTGTTTTATGTGAACATTGATGAAAGTGCATTTTAATTATCAGTGCATCCCTCTTCCCCCCATTTCCTACACATAAGGATTTTCATATCTGTCATTTCTTATTATAAAATGAATTAAATTATAGGTTAAAAACAACAGATTCATATATTGTGATTAATGATTAAAAGTTCGCTTTCCATATTCATAAATTGCCATTTTATGGCATATACTGAAAGTTTTTATATTTAAATGGCAACATACTATTTTGTACAACCAGCAAAGGTTAAACTAAGTGATTATTGTCAATTTAATACTATTTGTTCAGAATGTGATTGTTACATTCTGTGACATTCCTAGTTCAGGCTTCTATTGTTTAACTTGAACAACTTTGTCAGTTTGATGTCATGTATAAAACATTAGTTACCTTGGTAACAACTTAAGTATTATGTATGATTAAGATGGGTTACAAAACCACAATTCAAGTTAAAGCAATTATATGACTTGTTATGTACATTTACTTATATGAGAAAATCATCATGCTTTCCCTTGATGTTCAATATAGTGTATGTCATTTATGACATGTTAAAACAGTAGTGTTATTATACACAAGCACGTTATTAAACTGAGTGTCTGTTGTCAATTTAATACTATTTATTCAGAATATGATTGTTACATTCTGTGACATTTCAAGTTCAGGCTTCTATTGTTTCTCTTGAACAACTTTGTCAGTATGATGTCATGTATAAAACATTAGTCACCTTGGTAAAAGCTTATGTATTATATATGGTCAAGATGGGTTACAAAAATTACAGTTCACGTTAAAGCAATTATATGGCTTGTTAATTGTTATGCATATTTACTTATATAAGAAAATCATCATGCTTCCCCTTGATGTTCAGTGTAGTGTATGTCATTTATGACAAGTTAAGACTGTAGTATTATTATACACAAGCCCATGTTATTAAATCCTGTCTTTAATATCTAAGTTCAGCAGACTGCTTCATCTTATATGACAATTATATATTTTATGTCTAGATTTACTAAAATCATACATTACATAACTATTATGTGTGCGCTTTTTTTTTTTTTTGACTGTTGCTTAGTTATTTGAGAGACCACAAGCTGTAATGCTTATTCTTATTATTAGCTCCTTCCAAGCAGGTTTATACAGTCCATAGAATTTAAATTATGAGACCCTTCTAGTTTCTTGTTTGTTATAAGTATATTTCCATCCTTACATACACACATATCAGTACTTCAAGCACGGGCAACAATGCCCATCCAATTTTGCCAGAATACGATTCACTAGTTCACGTGGTGTGTTTCCAGGATGTTCTTAAAATATCCAAACCAATATTTTTCCTGTTCCATTTTACCAGCCTGTTCCATGCAGTGGCCACTTTGCCAGTGAACCACTCAACACACCTTCCATTCCCACAGATATTTTCACGAAGGAAATCTGATGACTCTGTAGCACTTCCTGGCAACCCCAAACATCCCTAGAATCAGTTATCCCCATATGCCCAACATGTCTGAGCAAGCTCACCTTCCAGACCACTGCAAAGGGTACTGCAGAAGACCAAGTGTTCTTAGTCTTTCACAATAACTCAGACTTCCACTCTTATTTAAGTCCTTAATGTGTTTGGACCAAAATACATTTTAAATATAAAATTGTGCTCATTATTTATTTATTTATTTTTTTTATCAAGAATCAACGTAATGAGCTAAACGAAGTGTTGGGAGACCATCAGTATGTGTATATGTGGTTTAAAACAGACCCTTTATTTTATATATATATATATATATATATATATATATATATATAAAATATATATATATATTTTTTAAACCAAAAACTTCATTGCCGAAAATCATCTTGAAGGCTCCTCAGTGTCATTAAGCATTATTGTCACTCTTTCTCCATTACCATAGCAACCTGGGAGCATCTGTTTCTGTTAGTGTGTCTGTGTACTGCATACCAGAAGCTTGCAATACACCTGAAGCAAAGCTTCACTTCTCTGCAACTTCAAGCCTAAATTCCCTCCCTTTCAGAGAGGCAGCAGCCAGGAAAAGAACAGAGAGCAAACAGATCAAAAAAAAAAAAAAACTCCCAAATAGCTGCAACAGCAAGAGATAACACATTCTTCCAGCCATCCCACCTCTCACTCAGCAGATGTATAAACAAACTATTCTCTGCCAAAATATCCCAAATCACAGTTTTATCCACCCCCTTCCCCTGGATCCAGGCTAAAACACCAAATGCCTCTTCCTCATACACAAGCATCAGTAAACCTCGATCACAAGCCGCAACCCACAGCTTCCCGGAGATGAAAATGGCAACATACAACAGCTGCCAGACACAGCTGCATGCATCCACACACACCATGTCAGGCTTAATCAGACAGCACTCAAAGCTATGATACCCGCCATAATTGATATTAACTATGTTTAGACAGAACAATAATGACATTTGTACTAGCCGCCAGACACAGCTGCATCCACGCACACCATGTCAAGATTGATCAAACAGCACTCGTAGCTGTGATACCTGCCATAATTGATATTAACTATATTTAGACAGAATAATGATGACATTTGTACTAAGAGCTTACTACTATAATTTAACCAGGATATACATGACATTTCTAAATCATACTTTAACTGAAGAAGGCATTAGTCTCCATGACAACATTTTTTTTCAAAACACTCTACTATTACTGCTATTATCTATGATGTTAATTTGTTACATTTGAGTCTGAACTCTGATGAATGGTACCTTGTTGAATTGGTCAATTACTTAAATTATTATAGGTAAAATCAATGAAAGATGAACAAGATAAGTATTTATTGAGTTCAAGTATGGGGAATCGAAATGTGTATGTTTGTGTTATATGTTGCTTTGTTTGGCGTATATATAATGTAAATACTAACCCATCTTGACCTACCTTTGTTTCTGAAGAATTATTGGACTCTTTGGACATTCTAAATAAATCATTACTGTTTCTCAGTTGTTTAAGAAACCCTCCTTTTTTTTAAATAAAAACAGATGACAAGTGATGCACCATATCAGTTGATACTTTGAGAGATGTAGTTGTAAAAGCTATTTTTGGGACAACTATCTTGGAATCACTTGTTTTTGTTTCTTCATTTTAGCATTAATCCATTATTTGTTTATTTTATTCTTTTAAGAGTAGGGGCCATCCATTTAATTCCTTCTGGGATAGACACTATGTTGTTGTTTTTGATGAATATAGTAGTTTCTTCTGAGTCATTAAAGGTTCTCATCTCTTTGGCAAAAGTATTTTTATCTTGGCTGGAAATGCCAGCTGTGCTTTAATGTTGTTTTGTTTCAACAGTTTTATTATTGGCCAGACTTTTTCCTTTGTTCTAGTATTCTGGATGAATAATCATTGTCAAACCTTATCAAGCTTTGATTGTATTTTAAGGGTGATTTTCTCCAAGCAGATTTTAATAATAAAAAATGAAAGAAATTTTATAACTATGGATCTAGGTGGAGTATTTGTTGAGTTAGAAGCAGGTTTCCTCAGTGCTCTATGTGCCCTTTCAATTCAAAATGTAAGTCCCTCTTTCAAGTCTAAAAATTCAGGAATCCAGCTTGTTAAGAATGAAATAATGTCTTCTCCTTCAGTGTTTTCAGGCAGACCAAAGATCCTTATGTTGTTTCTCCTTTCCCTGTTTTCTAAGTCATCTATTTTGTTAAGCAGCCATGTAGTCTATTTAAGAAAAAAATCTTTTTGGAATTCTTCCTAATTGAGTCTCCCTTCAATGGCATTTAGAGAAGTCTCTATATTTGTTGTTTTTGAATGGTGTTGCTTTCATAGTTCTTTAAGAGTATCAGCCTGTTTTTGAGAATTTAATTTGAGGTTTTCTAAGTCATTTTTAAAGCCATCCATCTTCAAAGATAGTTCTTGTAAGGTAGATATTATCAATTGCAGTTCTTTTTTCAAAGCAGCATCTGGATGAGAATTCCTTGAGTTGTTCATATTCAGTGATTCAATATATCTCCCAGTTACTTAACAGGAAAATGTTTGTATATCGCCACCAAAATTGAGATTTATGTGGTTTAATAGTTTATCTAGAGATTTCTGATTTTTAAAACTTGAAAATAATGGGTTCCTATGAGTTCAACGAAAACGCATTATGTCAAATGCGTTTTCGTCGACACATGTAGAGCAAATAGGCAAAACAGCGAAGCAGCTGTACAGCGAAATTTTTCCCTGGGAAAGACATCGCTTGACCGCTTCGTTGTTTTGCCATGTTCTGAAGTGTAGTGTGGCCCCTTGTCCGGTATAGCTCCCGAGCGTGATTGTGCAACAGTTACTGACCTTAGGGTTAGGGTTAAGGTAAGTGCATATGTAGGAACATGTTTATTGTTTTATATTTTATGTTAAATGTATGGTTGAGTTCCGTGTGTATGTGTTTTCAGTTGTTTACTTTTGTTTTGGGGGGATAGAGTTAGGGTTAAGGTAAGTGTGAATGTGTTTGGAGCTGTTTATGTGAATGTGCAAGACTTACTAACCTTAGGGTTAGGGTGCGGGTTAAGGTAAACGCATATGGTTTAAAATGTTTATTGTTTTTTTTTTCGTTAAATGTATGTTTGGGTTATCTCCCATGCCCCAACCTGTCTAATTAGAACCAGAGACCGCATAGCTTCCTGGCTAACAAGAGAAACCAAAGCAAAAATTAAACTCCGTGACCACGCTTGGAAAACATGGAGAACTACCAAAACTCCCCTAGACCGTATTAAATTTCAACAGCTTAGAAACTCCACGAAATCTGACATTGCTAGAGACAAAAAACACTACTTCTGCCAACTCCAGGATAAACATCAGTCTAACCCAAAAAAGTTCTGGGCTGCATTCAAGAACCTCCTCCATCCTGGTAAATCTACTACACCAACACCCGACCAACTCTCTAACAAAGATCCAGAGGAAGTTGCCAATACCTTTAACATTTTTTTCACTGAGACCATCCAGTCCCTAGCCAATCATCTGCCTACTTCCTCCCCACCCTTAACCCGACCTCATGACTCACCTCCTCTCACCTTTAAACTTCAAACAGTATCTACCTCCTATATTCGTACCCTATTAAAAAAACTGAAACCAGCGGAATACTTACATTTAGCATCGGATGTCATTGCCTATCCCATATCAATATTGATTAACAGATCCATATCTGAGGCCACCATCCCCTCAATTTGGAAAATTTCTTACATCATCCCACTTCATAAGGGAGGCTCCTCCACGGAAACCTCTAACTATAGGCCTATCGCAATACTGTCTCCTATAGCTAAGATATTGCAATGGTGTGTTCACAAACAACTCCTTCACTACCTCACCATCAATAATCTTCTCTCTATTACCCAGCACGGTTTTCGCCCCCATCACCAGTGCTCTCCTCTCCTTTATTGACTCAATTAATAGCAACCACAACAAAAAACTTATATCCTCTGCTCTCTTTCTTGACTTATCAAAAGCTTTCAACATGGTTAACCACCAATTATTGCTCCACACCCTGCAAACCCTTCATCTTGACAAATTAGCACTAAGCTGGTTTAAGGACTACCTCGCTGACCGGCAACAAGCAGTCCAATGGCAAAATAGTCTATCTCAACTGCTGTCCAACAACATTGGGGTCCCTCAGGGCTCCATACTTGGTCCCCTTCTTTTCTCTGTTTTTATAAATGATCTTTACTCTGTTATCCCCACAGCCACCTGCATTCAATATGCGGATGACTCTACCCTGATCTGCTCTGACCTTTCTCTCCAGAAACTCCAAGCAGCCACCCAACAATGTTTTGCCACAGTCGAAAAATGGTTCTCTGACCTGAAACTCATTTTAAACCCAACTAAAACCAAGTTACTTCTATTCTTCCCCTCGCCTACCACTCCTTTTGCACAGGAACCCCAACCTGCGAATCATAGGACCTTCTTTGTTGAATCCTTTAATGGCACCATCATAGAGCCCGTCTCCCACACCAAACTATTAGGTATCACTATTGACCATAAGCTCAAATTTGACATGCACATTGCCCAAACCATTAAGTCAGTTAACAAAAAATTAGGCTCAATGTACAGAATCAGGAATTGTCTAACTCCTCATGCAAAATTAACCATTGCCCGTACTCATCTCCTCTCCACACTACTATATGCCTCCCCGATATTCTCCTTCCTCAATAAACGTGAGCTTAACAACCTCTCCACTACCTACCATCATATTGCCAGATTCATTACAGGAACACCCTACCGTACCCACCATTGCGTCAACCTTAAGAAACTTGACTGGCTAGAATTGCCCAATCTCCTCAAATTTAATCAACTCATTGAAGCATTCAAAATAATTAATCAACCCGATAAAACCCCAGCTCTGTCCAAAATCCTGACCCCCTACTCCAACTTGAGCTGCCTTCGATCCGCAAACAGTAATCAGGTATTGACTATCAAATCAAATAACATGGGAGGTGATGCTCTCTATGCTAACTCTATTGGGAAGCAATGGAACTCACTCCCAAACAGTCTTAGACTCATGACTTCACTTAACCTATTCAAAATTAATCTCCGAGAAATACTTAAGTCCCAATGGTTGTGCCCATGTCCAAATCCAGATTAAATCCTACACATCCCATAGCTCCTCTTCTCTCTTCTCCCTTTCAAGTGATTATATTGTATTTTTTACTTCCTTAACTGTACCCATGTCATGTGACCAATTTTACAAAAGTTATGTTCAAACTACTAGCATATATATATTGATGTCTCCTTGTTTCTGTTGTTTTATTAATGTCTTCTTTTATCTTATTGTATTGTTATAATTTTCCTAAATTTGGGAGCTTTTCTCCCCGGGCCTCTACTGAAAAAGGATATGTATCCAGTTAGACTAGCCCGGTCAACAAATGTAAAATAAATAAATAAATAAATGTGCATATGTGTATTTAGTTGTTTACTGGTTTTTGAGGGGGTATAATTAGGATTGGGTATGTGTGTATGTGTTTGGAAGTGTGTAATGTGTTTTTTTTTTTTTTTTTTTTGCGGGGGTTGGAACAGCGATTTCTTTCCCTAGGAAAGAAATTGCTGTTCTTCGGATTCGACATTTTCAGCTTTCACTGAAAATGTGTCGATGCAACACGTTCGCTGTTTTAAACGTTCGATGTTACAATATAGACCTGAAAATAATAACATGTTATTAACTCCTAACTCCTTCTCTCTAAAAGCCGTAACAACTAATTATGTAAAGTCATTACTCTCTAAACTTAAACCTTGCTCCCCATCTGTTGACAAGCTACCCTCTTACTTCCTGCAGATTGCCTCTGAACCTCCTGCCTATCCTGTATCCATCTTAACCAACCAATCCATTTCTGAATCCTATGTCCCCACTGTATGGTGGAATTTCTTTACTCTACCCATTCACAAAGGGGGCAACTCCTCAGACATATCCAACCAATTGCCATACTCTCTCCACTCTCAAAAATCCTAGAAAAATGCATTCACAAGCAGGTAATGCATTACCTTCACCAGGAAAACCTTCTCACACCCACACAGCATGGTTTCCGTCCCAAGCATAGTACAACTACTACACTCATATCATTCATCAACATAGTCTCCCTAGCTTGTGATAACAATAAACTTCTCTCATGCCTATTCCTTCACCTTTCTAAAGCCTTTGACACTGTCTCACACCCACTCCTTCTAGATAAACTCACTAACTTACATTTCTCTTCCCCTACTATCTCCTGGTTCTCCAGCTATCTCTCTACCCACCAGCAATCAGTTAAATGGCTCTCTGCACTATCCTCCCCTCTCACTGTACAAATGGGAGTCCCCCAAGGGTCCATACTTGGACCACAACTCTTTAATACTTTCACCAACTTGCTCTACTCCTCTTGTCCCCAGTCATCTCTTGTGCAATATGCTGATGACTCAACTGCTATAACCATTGCTGGCAATCTAAGTGACCTCCACTCAACTACAAAGGCATCCTTCTACACCATTGAGACTTGGCTAAGTGATAACAAACTAATACTTAATCCAAAGAAAACTAAGCTCCTACTCTTCTTCCCTAAAAACATCACCACACTCAAAAGTACATTTACCATCTTATCTTGCAACAACAGTATCATCTCCGCTGAATCTAGTACTAAATTGCTAGGTGTTACAATAGACGACCAGCTTAAGTTTGATCTCCATATTACTAACTCGGTAAAAAGAACTCATCAGAAGCTTGGACACCATTTCTGTAGCAAGAAATACTTAACTAACACTGCCAGAATAACTCTCTCCCAGGCTTTATTACTCCCAACACTCCTGTACAGCTCCCACATATTCACAAACCTAAATTCTGCACGTATTTCTAAGCTTGAAACTACCTATAATAAGATCGCCAGATTTGCAGCTAACCAAACCTACAAGTCACACCACTGCTTAGCACTACAGTAACTAGACTGGCTAGAATTCCCTCAGCTGCTCCAACTATACCAACTACAAATCATCCACTCTATCTTCTATCTACCCTCCTTCTGCCCCAGCCTCTCCACTATCATATCCAAATATTCCCCTGCTAGGATGCTACACAGCTCAAATCAAGAATTATTAGACATCTACAAACCCAAAACCAAAACATGCTGCCTTCTCTATAACTATAACCCAGCTACATCCTGGAACCAACTCCCCTTGGAAATAAAATCCCTCCAGCATAGCAAAAGTTTCAAATTAGCCACAAGGGAATACCTAAAAACAAAGTGGTCTTGCCACTGTAGCCAACCACCCTGAAACCACCATCCTTTCTCCTATTTCACCACCTCACTCAATGTATCTCTAACACTATTCCCCTGCCTCTTCTACCTCTTCCCTTCCTCTATCTCCAACCACTCTTAATTCTTACAGTCTCAAAACAACCTACCTGTCTAGACTGTCTCCTATACTCTACCTCCCCTACATCTCCTACTAGCCATTCTTACTTTCCTTTCTTGTTTCCTAACTCCTATACAACTAGATCCGACCCACTTTAAATAAGCATCTGCCTATTAACTCATGTTGCTCTAAGCAGCTTAACTAATATTGTAACTAGTCACATTTTCTTCTGCTAATTGTTTAAAACCTTGTTTGTAACAACTCACACACTTGTCTGCGAATTGTAAATACTCTGTGTAATTGAATTGCCTGAGGAGCTTTTTTTCTCTCCAGGTCTCTGCTTGCAAGATCCTATAGCTGATTTTACTACTATGTTACTAAAATTTAATAAATTGTTTTCTAGTCCTGAGGAGCTTTTTTCCACGGGTTTCTGCTGAAAATGAGCCAGAAGCTCAGTCAGACTAACCCGATTAACAAATGTAAAATAAATAAATAAATAATAAATAAAAGGTTCCTATATTATTATATTAGTTTATGGAGCTCTCAAAATTCACTGCTCTCAGTTGGCCATCTAGGCTCCACCCCCCTGTTTAAGTGTTTTTGAGCTTGATGGGATATCATGCATTATAATTACGTTGAAAGAGACTGATTTATGGTCTGATCCTATAATGGAGGAAATCACAGAGGGTGCAATGCTCTCCCATTTTAGTGAGTAATATGTCTAGAACATTGGAGCTGGTACTGGCACTGACTAGCTGTTACCGAGCATTTTCTGTGACAAAGTCCAAGATCCTCTTATCCTGCATGTTTGTGGTCATGTATGTTTCCCAGTCAATGGTAGGATAATTAAAATCACCCATGATTAAGGTGTTGAGCTGTATGGTAATTGACTGCGGTCCAGGTATGTGGTATGCTTTACCTGGTTCTTAGTGGGGGACCTATAGCTAGCTATGATGTTGTAGGGGATTTTGGCCATGGTTAATTGGACATGGAGTAGCTCAAGAGAGTCATACTGTTTGGCCACTCGTGAAGTGTACTTATCCTTCCTGAAGATGAATATACCTCCTCCTTTGATTCTTTCATACTCAGTTTGTGGTCTGAATGTATGGAAGGTGTTGTAGCTCTGCATGGCTTTGAACTATGTCTCAGTGACTGCACAGATGTAGGCATCTTACAAAGTGAGGAGAGCTACCAGGGAACAGAGTTTCATGTTTAGAGTCCTAGCCTTAACCAGCAGTAACTTGAGTCTATTAAGGGAAGATTTTGTTATGTTGGAGGTTGGTTATTTTGACACTGCCTAAAAAAGGGAAAATATGGGTGGCTGGAGCATTTGCCAGTATCTGAAAGCCTAGAGGGGACAGCTGCAGAACACCTCTTTAAAAGCAGTGTGACCTGTTAACTATATCCTCCCAGGCTGACAGATACTGGATACCCTTGGACGGACACCAGAAGCTAATGCAATTGATAGTCAATCATTTTTTGTTTGTATTGTGGCATCCTTGGAAAAGGTAGAATGCTGCTTTAGACTAGGCTAATACCTGCCTGTGACACATAATCTGAGAGTTCAGTCATGTCTCTCTTCATATAGTCCAGAGAGGTACATCTCAAGTCAGCCACCCCAACATGGACTATGATGGAGTAATAATGCCATTTGTGGTTGAGTGATTTGAGTCCTTGAGTAACTTGATGGATCCTGGTGCCTGACATGCAGCTAACAGTAACCCAATCCTTATCCAGCCTGGTAAGGAGGCATCCATGTCTATGGAGTCTCCTATGACCAGTGCATTGGGTTTTGTGGTGTTATACCCTATGAACTTATTTGTTGAGACACTGGTATGTGTGTTATCATGTAGAGTGGTTATTTGTACTGTTGTGTGTATAACTGGTTTGTTGAGGCACTGTTTGGAAGGCCCTGGTCTTTTGGTAAGTTATTAGTGAGTACATCCACATAAGTGGGTTTGTGTGTTCTGTCATTATTTAGTGTGGGACGTGACGTGTCTGCTGGCAACCTGTTTAGCATTTAATTTGTCTATGTGAGAGATTCTTGCCTCCAAATTAATAGTGTAACTGCATCTCTTGCGTAAAGTATTTGTTTGTTTCAGTAGTAAGTTGTTGTCAATAAACATAAGGCAATTGCTACCTTGCCTCAGGATGCCCATGTCCATCGGACTGGCCAGAAAGATGATGGGAAACTACCCATCCATGATAACAGGTTCTTACTGTAGGTTTTATTAGGAAATGGAATGAGTTAATTTCACAGGACTGTGCTGGTAGCTCAGAGCCTATAAGAGGGACCTATACTATGTATAGGCAAAGGTTGAGCAACAAAACAAAACTGCCAGGACACAACTGAGTTGCTCCTAAGCTTGAAGAGTTTCACTGACAGTTGTTTAGAGAAAAACTAATCTTTAAGGCTTCTGCAGCTATACAGGGTGCTGCCAAATTATGCCAAAAACTGTAGAAATGTGAGGCTTTAATACAAGCAAATAGGAACAGGTTTTAACTACCAATCAGGAAAACACATGATAAGCCTTCCACCAGCAATCCCCAAATCAGATAGATTAGTTCAGCATACTTCTGCCACAAGAGTGCATAAAGAAGCCTTCGTAGTGTAGAATAGCACTGGATAACAATAGAATTGGAGCCCAAGTGTAAGAAGAACACACAAACTAGCTACAACAACCCTAAAGCTAACAGATGCAATATAGGTTTATAGATTGGTACTAGGCTATCTGCCCGAAGGCATTTATAAGCCTAGCCAGAATGTGTTGGCTTTCACCGCCCCCTTAGATTAGTTCCCTGTGCCTCTGTCCAGCAGAGCCACTGAAGTGATCCCCGAGGTAAACTTTCTGTTTCCCATCCACTTGTCAAGGTTTATAGATTCATAGGTTGGTACTAGGCTATCTGTCCGAAGGCATTTATAAGCCTAGCCAGAAAAAATGCTGTGTTATCACCATACATTTTATTGCCCAGTCTTGAACCCACATCCCATATGCAAAACACTCAGAGTAACATACCACTATGTCAAATCAGCAATTAACTACTTAAAGCAGCAGTAGACAGTGCAGAGGTTTAGATCCCTAGAACGAGTATTTCTGACGCCACTTGACTTGCTGCTGTGCAGTAAATCCATCAGTATTGGGTCAGGGGATGCCTTCATGCCAGAAACTGGTCACATCTTAGCATTCTACAGGATACTGCCAATAGTGACAGGACTTTAAGTCAGTCCACATAGGACATACTGTTTAGGCCTTCTATCTTTTTATTAATGTATATTTGTGGGTGTTTCAGTTGCTGCATATATTTGGACAGAAACATGGTAAAGGGATCACTATACTCAATGAATGGCCTAATGATAGCTGAGTAAAGTGGAACAATGTCATTCCTAGATCTAGACACAATCCCCTTGTTTATATGTTGAGAAATAAAGAAAGACTTTCTTATGGCAATAGACACATGTTTCTTGAAAGTAGGTCGCTGCCCACCTATATTCTAAAATTCTGAACAACTGTGTCTACTCTTAGGGGCATATTGTCAATGTGTTAGCTCTCCAGGGTAGATGAATTCTCAAAGGATACAGCAGTGTATTTTTTGGCATTTAATTTCAGCCCATGATTTTGGTACAAGTTATTTATTTTGAGAGAAACCTTCCTACAGGAGCAGTTAATGAATCCCCAAATGATTTAGCTGCCCTGCAAGATGTCTTTAACTTCAGAGAAGTAGACACCAAATAGAGAGGTCCTAGTACAGAATCCTGGGGAACTCCACAGGAGACTGGTCTCTTTGTGAAGGCAACTTCTCCTACTTTGATTTCCTACATCATATCAAGTTAGACAGCTGGCTATCCAGTGGGTGACATAGGAGTTTATACCCAGCTTGTTTAGCTTTTCTATGCCAGAGTGCTAGGTTGAGGCATGTGGTGTATACCATTTTACCCTCATCCATTGCTTTGGTGATATTTTCATGTTGAGTAAGCATGACCTGGTCTTGATGAATCCAAACCGGGATGGGTCCAGGGTTTGGAGAGTTCCTATGTCTTTATTGATTAGTTCCATAATAAGTCTTTCCATGTCTTCATATATGAGGCTGATCAGGCTTATGGGTCTGTAAATGCCTGGGTCTGTGGAAGTTCCTCCCTTATGCAGGGGAATGACTGTAGCTGTTTTGTATTCAGTTGGTACAGAAGCTGTATGGAAGCTGAGTTGAACAGTGTTGTTAGGGGAGTGGATACATTGTGCTTCATGCTTTTTAACATGCAGGCAGGGATATTTTCATGACCCATTGATTCAGTATTTTTAGCTTTTGGTAGCACTTTTAGAACTTGATCTTTTGTGACAGCTGGAGGCTAGCCAGATTCAGGTATATCATGAGGGTCAAATTTAGGGGAGAGGTAAAGTTAGAGCTGAATTTATCCTCCTGTAGGTTAGCTATATATTTAGCCTCAGTGTAAGTAATTGTTCACAGTCAGCTCAGCACATTGATGGTTGTATTTTTGAGATTACAAACATAACAAAAAATGGCCTTAAGATTGTCTTTGGCTTCGGTAGATATTTTAGCCTCAAACCCTGCTTTGGAGGATTTTATTAAGCTCCTGAATTGGTTATTTCTTTCAAGTGATGAGGGCTCTATTGTTATGGGAGTTACTCTTTTTACTTTTGGTCAAAATTCTCTTCATTTTACTGTAAAGCTTGTTGATATTATGGTTCTACCATGTGGGATTGTTTCTGGGATTTGCCCCATGCTTTTTCCTACTGGGTACAGCTGCATATGTGCTGTCTGTATCTATGATGAACAAAACATTCTTACTTTGAAAACAAGCAGCATGAGCAACAGTAAACTTCTCTTCCTTTGAAGTTCACATTTATTGAAAACTCATCTGGCAAACCATTAAACTACAACAGACTGGTGCTAAGATTCAAAGTCAAATAGTATACAGTGAAGTGCTAATTAGCAGTTATCTCAAGGATGCAGGAATTCAAAGCACAAATGTGTAATGCATTTGCTAACAACCTGGGACAGCCTACTGGACATAATGTGTCCCTTTTCAGGAACAGCCCAGGAGCACTGCCTGGTGAAGTAATTGGAACAACTCACACTAGTCAAATGAAGACTGAGGGAATCAAACACTGCTATAGGCTTACTCATCTGCAGTTAGTACCAGACAAACCGTAGTAGCCCACCGCAGTGCATTTCACACCACCGCACCTGCAGAAAACAAGTTAAATTAAAATTCCAATCATAATTAATATTTTAACATTAAACTCATACACTTCATGCTGTCCAGCTTATTTACAACCATATAATAAACACAATGTCAACAGTCAACAAAGCAAGAAAGCCAAGGATCATAACCAAATAAGATGGCTAATATGATTAGGCTCCTGTTTACTACAACCATTTCTTTCCTTTATACTATAACTACTAGAATGCAGAACACATAAACACACACACACACACACACACACACACACACACACACACACACACACACACAATACACTCACTTACTGGAAAAGTTCTGTTCTCATCCTAGAAAACCTGCCCTCCAGTGTAAATGCTCTTCCGCTTTCAGGTTTTCTCCTGATTTCTGTTCTAAAAAACAGACAGAGACTGTGTTATGCAATGCAATGCTTGCAGCCAGCTGAGTGAAAAAAAACAAGCTTGCAGTTTCATCACGTTGAGGAAAAAGGAGAAAGCAGGAACTGATGTTGCATACTTTCATTGGGAGAACACTTTTTACAGGTGGGCAAGAAGAAGGAGGAAGCAAGAACTGTGCTTGTGCACATTCAAAGGCAGCAGGGAGGGATTTTTTTTTTTAATTTTAAAGAGAGACTTGTTCTAGTTTGTAGTATTCCAGGGAGTGAGGCTTTGAAAGGGGGGAATAGTTTTATGAGGGGGTATGTGCCATATGTGCCCCTTTTTAGTGCTGTCACTGCCAGAAGCAGAGGGAGAAGACAGCAGCAGCTGACTCTGGAATTAAAAAAGGTAATTCTCCTGTTCTGCTTATCCCTTGAAAGTATGCATGTTGAGTGTCATGTGCAGTTCTGGAAGCCATACAAGGAAACGGACTTAGCACTGCTAGGAGGACAGAGGAAAACCAATAGAAGAATATTTTTCAGATTAAGAAGAGGCTGGAAAAGCTTGTCTCGTGTGAGACACAAAAAGACAGAAAGGCTCGATGCGGATGCACAAGATCACGTAAAGGAGATGTGAAAGGGTCATACTGAACAGGGATGTCAAAGCAGGGAGTAGAGAGCACTGCAGCAGATTGCAGGGACTAGCTGTTCCTTGTTTGCCAAAACTATTTTTTTCACAGAGAGGGTTGCAGATCCATGGAATGAACAATTACATTACAAAGAGTCATTTAAGCGTATACAGGAGAGGTAAATAAAAGATAAGGGTTAAGCTCAACAAGAAGTTGGAGTAGGAATGTTACATTTATTTAAACTGTTCCCGGAGCAACAACACAGCAATGCTTTTCTGTTGTAATCCTAAATATTTTTAAATAAAATTATAGCAAAAGATAAACAACAGGGCATAGTGTTATCAGCAAATAACACAATTCCTTTAGCATTATTGTATCTGGTTCCTCACAGCCAACCTACAAGTGCATACTGGCCAACAAGAAAAATGAATAAAGTGAAAAAAAGTTAGTAACTGTCTCTAAAGATGAATAGGAAAAAAAAAGGGTTAAAACATGGAAAGACACAAGACTGCTATCAACAGAGGCAGTGTAAACCTAAAGATGTTGCTATCAGAGATGCTGTCTGAAGATGTTACAGTCAAACACTTTATCAGATGAGCACTGAATTAGTTTTCTTTTGTAAAACATTTCTGCTCCATTAGTTGTACAGTTTTATAAATGGTGCGCATCTAAGAAATACTTTGTTGCATTCATATAAGATGAAGGTATCATGCCTATACACATCCCCAGATACTTTACACATAACTAAGTGCAGGGCTGCAGTCAGAATATTCTGCAGAAGTGAGCCAGAATAAAAATGCTTTTAAAATAAACGTTCATACACATTGTAAAGATATTTTAGATCATGTGAGAGACAGAAGTAAAAATCTTAAAAAAAATCATACACATGTAAAGGTAGGGAGTACACATTTTATGGTCTGAAACAGAGACACATACACACAAATAATTAATGAATATTAAACTTTTTTATCAGAATGTCTGCAGTCCTTTACTCAGCTCATGTTTCTTAACATATGTTGCAAAATTATTAATATATAGATCTTTATATGATTCGGTAGACATTTTAATCACTTTCTTCTGTTTCTCTAATTAGTTTATATCAACACTTTGTGTTCATATCCAATTAAACTAATCATTTGGAATACTTTCTTTATAAAAGCAAAAAATCCTTGCCAATAAGGAGGCAATTAATTTGACTAGAAATTGTAAGTTTGTTTCTGTTGTTTGCAGAACTGAATAAAGGGCCAAATTCATAAAGGCTACAGTGAGGTGTGCATGATGTGTACACCTTAAGGTAACTATTTGTAATTCAGACATTTAACTGACTCAATTTATCAATAATGTCAGTGTGAGACAGAGCTGAAACTTTTGGTCAAAGCAAATTTTATTGTCATTCAACTATACTCAAGTACAGCTGAATGAAATTACTTTCCTCCAAGCTCATGGGCAAAAAAAAGCATAACAGCAGAACACAGCTACATATAACAATAAACAGCAACAACATAACAACAGTGAAAGAGCCGACCAAAGATCAGAAGCTATAAAATATGCACAATACATCTGCCACCATCTCCCTGCAGCTCCATCTACATTATATAATCAGTCCTTCCATCTGACCATCCTCTCATCACCACCACTGACAGTCCATCTGCCACTACCTGCAGTCCTGACCATCCCTAACATCATCCAGTCCAATATTGTTCCTTCCAACCTTCTTCTTTCCACAGTCTATCAACCACCTCTACCTGTAGGCCCAAATGGCCATACCATCACCGGCAACCACCAAGTCCTTCCTTTCTACCAACACCACCGTCCTTCATAGTCCACCATCCAGACGGTTTCCTTCTCCTTTTCTATCACTCTTACACCATCTGCCACATTCAAGGAGTCCATTAACAAAACCATAGCAAAATTCCATTTCCCACACTTTGCATCAGCTTGGATCACCATTGCAGGCCCAACTTCCACTGCTCTAATGCTATTTTACCAGAAAAACAGGCAATAACAAACAATAATTTGCATTACGACACCACCATTTCCAATGCGGCATCCGCTCAGTTGACAAAGAAAAGTGGGCTCACCATATAAAAAAATGTACACAGCATGACATAAAAACACAAAGTGCATATCGGGAACCGGAGAGGCTGCTGCCATACAAGGCACCGCCATCTTCCTTAATCTTAATCTTAATCTTAATCTTCCCTGGTTAAATCTTAATCTTCCTTGGTTAGTTCTAGGTAGGTGGTATACACATGTTTGCCTTTGTCTAATGCCTATGCGATGCTTTTAAAAAAGTCAACCAGGTTAAGCAGGTAGGCTGGCAGACTGGATCCAGCCCTGACAAAGCCAGTTTGGTTTGGGTCTATGGTTTGCAAGCTGTCAGAATCCTTATTTATGAATTCCATTGTGATACAGTCCATTACTTTACAAATTTGGCTAACAATAAATGGAGTATACATATCAGGTTGAGCGGTTAAACCACCCTATAGAGACAAACCAGAACATTTTTTCTGCAGGCTTTAGATACATATACATAATCAGTAGCCCAAAAGAAATTAACTCTTTCAGACTGATGGCACCATTTTTGCAAATCCATGCTCAGTACGTAGAGCAGCACCACTGTGAGGAAACATATTCATATTCATGCAAATAAAGATACCAGAGAGGAATAGGCAGGCACTCTGTGCAGCTATGTGTGTTGTCAGCCGCAGTCATAACATACATGCTAGCTGTAGCAACCCAGTAATCAAAAGATAAGGAGAGGAAAGCCAATGTCAGTTGTTGCAGAATAGAGTAAAGGTGCTACTTCATAACAGAATGCCAGTATAATCTGTAGTGCACCTCCTAAGACAAGGGCCCTGATGACAGTGAGAGCTAAATGGCTGGAGAAGTTGTTTGATGTGAGAATAGCATTAGTTTATTTTTCTTTGATTATAGGAATACTTCACACTGCTCTCCCAGCCTTTAATTTTTGTAAAGGAATAGTGTAGATCATCTTGGAACTATATGTAGAGGCTGCACATATCAGGGGTGAGTCATCGGCATATTAGCTTAGATTTGCTAGGTGAGAAGCTATATGCATTTTGTTTATAAACAAATTAAAGAATAAAGTATGAAAAGCCAGTTAGCAAAATACTACTGCTTTATTATTTTGTGGCTTCAGTCCTGGAGTGGTAGTGTGTATGCTGTGCCTGTACATAATTCTAGGTATGGGTATTTTTATGGACCTTTGTACAATTTATCAATTGATGACGTGGTTTATGAATCTACTTATTCAGAGACAATGTGGATTATTTTCAGAAAATGTTACAATTACATGGCATAAATTAATAATCATAGTAATAACTTAAGACAGAAAATTCTTGCTGTTTGCCAGTTTTGACCTCCTGCCTGACCTTCGGTGCACAGAGATTGAGTTTTTGACATGATGATGGTTTTGTATTGAATCTACTTCAAAAATTTGTAGTATTTTATCAAGTAGTAAACAGCATTTACTGCCTAAAAGAAATGTTAACTGTTGTCAATTACTGCAGGTCCCACCTGCATTTGGCTGAAGAGGTGACAACAATTTTTTTTTTCCTTAGTCTTACTACTCAAGGGTTTTTTTATGCTACAGGCCTCACTCATGGCATGTTAGAAGGGATGAAGGGATGTTGCTGAAGTGAACCTGAAAGAAATAATGCTATGACTGTACAAATTAGGCCATGCCGTTTTTATGGTGTGCGTGTGTGTCTGTGTATATGCATGTACAATTTATATATAATGTTTTTATTTAGCACTGCTGTTATTGGGCCTATTTTGTGTGGATGTGTTGAGCAAAAGCCTTTTAGGTATGCTTCAGAAGCATACATGTACTCCGTTGTTGTGTCACTCCCTCAGACTTACAGTCAGTCATTGTTAGACTGTAGAGGTTAGTTCATAGGTTCATAGGTAAGTACTAGGCAACCTGCCATTGTGGGCCTTTTTAAACCTAGCCAGTTTCCCTTTTTATGCTTGAACTAACTTACCCCATTTGGTTAGAGACTGACCTTACCCATCCCATGGTTGATAATTATATATTACCCATAATGATAATAAATGGCATCATATCATAGATAATTTGAGTGGACCCATGCATGTAAGAAAGATACTTGCCTCTGTTCATTAGTAGTACAAGGTACAATCCTGAGGTATTTTTTTTTTCCATTCATGAATCCAAGTTGCACTTGACTTTAGGCAGGGATGTTCTTTTTTATATGGATAGGGTGATGTTTTTAGAGCAGTGATATCCTATTTGAGATATACCTGTCACTCAAAATGATTATGTTTATTGATAAAGGTTTTGAGAGAGCAGGGGGAGGAGAGAAATATTTGGCATAGGCTTTCTGAATTTGTAGACAGTCCATTTTGTGGAAAGGATCCTTGTTTCTTATTGTTCCCACTTATCATCTCTTTTTTTTTCACTGTTTGGCCCCAGAAGGCAGGGTTGCATCTTTTGCTTATTAGGGGTGAAAGATGATCTGGAAGATTTGTAAGAGGGGCCTGAAAAATCTTCAAAACTCCCTGCATTAATTTAATTCTGTCATCAAATTGTTTGAGGACCTGAGTAGTAGATAGGCCAGAGGAATCCTCCTTATCTAAAGCTGAATTCAAAATTTCAGACTTTACCTCATCAAAAAACTTTAGATTTCATACCCAGGCATATTTCCTCAAAACAGTAATAGAACGGTGATAGCTGGGGCTCTCAAACTGTCTACAAAAAAGCACAAACATCCACATATGGGTCTAGCAAGTAAGAATTCTATATGCCAAAGTACAAGAAGAAAAAAATCCTACAAAATCTGTCTAAAATCTAACTCTTCTTATCCACTAGGGAAGGGTGTGATGATACAACAAGCCTGTTCCCTGCTGGCATAAATGTTGATATTGCTGCAGAGTTAGACCTAAGGTGAGACAACAGATGATTGTAAGTCTGAGGAACTTTGAAAAGCCTGTCTACGTTTTTGGAGTACTGAAGGATGGGAATCAGGGTTGTTGCAGGCAGCATTATAAACATCTTCTAGGGTTGTCAGTACACGAGAAATAGGTATAGAATGAGGCATATCCATTTATATAATAGCTCCTCGGATCAGGGGTAACATCCATTTGTTCCCATAAAAATACCTCACTCATCTTGGCAATAATCTGAAGAAAGTAAAATTTCTCCAAAGGACATTGTGAGAACCAGATTTCATCAGCAGCAGTGTTTTGGGCCTAGAAATCTGCAGAAAACAAAGTCCTGTCTCTGTCTCTGTTAATCATCTAATATGTCTTCCTCAGGAATATTTTGTCTGATCTCATTTACAGGTACTGATATTTGTGTACCAAGGTTGACTGTTTTTTGGCTAAGATAAGAAAATCATCTTTTCTTATAGATACCATGTTTTCTAGTAACTATTTTTTTTTTCTTTACAGGTATCTTTATTCTCCAACTTGAAGAAGGAATAGCTGTCCCCCCTAGAGGTCTCTTTCCCAGTATGTTTCTGTGCTGCAGTAAAGATGGTTCTTCCATGTCTGGCTCAGATAATGGAACAGCCAAAGAGGATATAGATGACCCATGTTTTGAGGTGGCTGAAAGGACTACACCAGAGGAAGCAGGCGAGGTAAGTGAGTGATCTGAGGAATGGCTGCTGGCCACCAAAGAGTCACCCACCATTAGCTGAGGCAAAGACTGAGGCTGTGGAGTCAACAAGAGTTCTCTAGTAAGTTATTTTTACTTTCTGGGAACAACAGGAGTCGAACCAGCCGAAGTGGCAAACAAGGATGTTTTGAATGCAGTAAAAAATGTTGGAATGAGTCAGTCAGAAATAAATTGAGCTGTTGAATAGTTTGCACATAAAGCACACTTAGACTATCACACATACAAAATGTTTCCAAAACACTGGAATGCATAAGCAGCATATTAAATTTCTATCAGAAACTCCTTTTAAATAAAATTGGCCTGACAGAAAATAATGGCAGGTAATCTTGTCATAGTCTGAACACAAGTATTGCATCACCTGTAGAATTCGCTGTCAAAATAAAACATGTCCCCACACAAAACTTTTGTTTAAAGACAAAAAACTTTCATAAACAGTGCATGTCCTCACAAAATAAGCTTCCAAATTGGCCAAAGCTAAAAATAATGGCCCCTGATAGGAACCTGCCTATATTAAACAAATACTGGGTTTCATAAAGGGCCAGAACTGTTAAAGTAAATAAAAATAAAAAAAAAAACACATATACACATTATATCTATATCCAGGTCCACTTTCAAATTTCAAAATACCAAAATCTTGAGTTTTGAGATACCGAACTCAAAGCATCAAGATTTTGGTATCTTGAAACTTAAAAGTGAACAAAAAAAAAGTAAAAGAATGTTGTTGCAGGGGGGCAAGCCCCCTTGCACCCCCCACCCCCTACGTTAATATACCAACTCTAAGATTGCGCTACAGTGAAGAGAAAGGTAAGTGGAATGGGAGCATTACTGTTCTCTTCACTGTAGCGCTGTCTTGGAGATGATATATTTAAGTAGAGGGGGTGGGGGTGCAGGGGGGCTTGCCCCCTTCAAAAACATTATTTTAGCTGTCTTTTTTTTATTTTGTTCACTTTTAAGTTTCGAGATACCAAAATCTCGATGTTTTGAGTTTGGTATCTCAAAACTCAAGATTTGGTATTTTGAAATTTAAAAGTGGACCCATCTATATCCACATCTACAGATAGATAAATATTTTGTGTGGAAAAGTTCCACAAAAGGGACTTATCTGCCAAAATGGAGCTGAAGTACCAGCCGCTGCTACTGTAAAGCCTCTGAGCTACTTCTTCACTAGGGAGAAAGGAAGTACTAAAGGTTTTCTACTAAAATCCTATTTTACCTCCTCAGGACTGACTAGTCAGCAGAAAGAGTGTAAGTATGGGTGGGAGGCAGAGCTTCTTGAAGTTGGTGGTAATTGTGTCTCGGGCAAGACACAACATAAATAGCCTAAAGGCTACTGCAATAATAACAAAAATCATCCACTTGTTCCACAAAAGCATCTCCTTCATCCTGGAAATAATCTTAGGAAAGAAAATTTGACCAGGTTTCCTCAAAATCAAAGTTATGGGCTTGTGAATCTACAAGAGAAGAAGTCCTGCCTCTGTCCATGTCAGAATCCTCTGACAAATTTTGCTCAAGAATGCCTTTAAAGACACTGCCCTCAGGTAAGGATTTCTGATCACAAGGCTTAACAACCTGTAATAATTTCCTAGCTAAGATACGATAATAATCTTTATGAACAGACACTATGTCTTCAGAGGAACAATGTCTAACCTTCTGTTTTTATTTTTCTTTGCTAGTAGCACCCATGAAGACCAGATAGGAGACGAAGTTTCAGCCCTGTCAGGAAGTCTCATTCCCAGGTTACTCCCAATAAGCATCCCCTCAGACCTAAAGAAGATGTCTGTCCCATGAACACTGGGAACAGGCAAAGAGGAGGTGGCTAATCCTCAGTCCCTGGTGGCTGAAATGACTATACTAGAGGAGCCCAGGGAGGCAAGTGAATGGTCTGAGGAACAATAGTTGACCAATAGAGTTTCACTTATGATTGAGGCATCATCTGAGCCCATGGCAGCAGCAAATGCTCTTTATTTTGTTTTCTTTTTAGGCACAGTGGAAGAAGAGCCAGCAGGACCATAGTAACTGTCTGTACTGCAGCCACGGAGTTCTCCGTGCCATTAAGTAGTGCTGAAACAAGTCAGTCAGAAGGTTAGTTATCAAACAAGTATTCATAATCAGTACATAGCACACTTTCACTTCCCCACACAGTACCCTTTTTTGTAGAAGTATAAGCAAAACTCAGAAAACCATGTCAGAAATATAGATTTTGGTCATAAAGCACACTGACAAAAAAATGATAGGCAAGTTGTCAAGAATTGTGCACAAGCACTGAAGACATTAAAAACATTTTCTGCACTGTCAAAACACTTGATCCTTAAAAAAACAAACAAATTTAAAGTTTGCATAAGGACCACACATTTATGGGAAAAATAGCTCCCACATAAAAAAACAAGCCCTTAGCTAAAAATAGTGGCCCCTGACAGAAATATTCAAATATAGCAGTCCCTGACAGGAAATGTTCAATACTGAAAAAAGTACAGGGTTTCTTAAAGGGGAAATAACACGTTCAGTCAAAAAATAAAATATAATTATATTTTGTTAAAAAGGGCAAACATTTCTGTGTGGTAGGGTTCCCCTGTGGGGATTTATCTCCCCAAAAAGATGTTTGATGGCAGATTACAGCTCCTGGGAAGCCTCACTGTTATTCGGACCTCAGACAGAAAGACACTGGTCATGGTTTTCATTGTGTGGAATCTGTCTTCCACAGTAGCACTTGCCCTTCTTGGATGACATTAATCTCTAACAAGCATGCAGTAGCAAAAGCATAATAAGGTTTTCTCCAAAAACTTACCTGAATTGTAGAAAAGCTTTCAGTGATCAGACACTGAGGGGAATGACACACCATTGTAATGGGGACCACATTATACATTAAGAATGCAGAAAGATAGATGTCATGGCTGTCTGCCACAAAAGAAGCCCACTGAGTCCTAACAAGGATGCATGATGTGCTGAGGCAACTTGTGTTTGTTGCCTGTTTTTCACCCTACCACAGTTATATAGAGGTATGAAAGTCAACACCAAAACTGAAGCCTGATGCAGTGAAAAAATAAACACTCATTGCACACTGTAATAAACAAGTAGTGTGTGCCAGAATCAAGAACTACAGGAAACAAGCAGTCAGTACTATGGGCGCTAGATTACTTTCACTAAACTACAAAGTAACGGCCATACAGGTATGGCAGAATAGTCCTTAGAGTGAAACAGAGAAGCATGACAATGACCATTTGCAGGACTTGTACCCCATAAGAAAGGGTAATGCAAATGGTCTGCACTACACCTCTTTGCATTTCCATAACATCCCCAATCTGCTTGCTGTCCATATTTACCATGCACCCTTGTTGGGTCATTCATATGATTCTGTCATAGGGTTGTCAGTTTGTGCTTGTTTCTGTGCCATGAGTTGTGTGATCTGTAATGGAGAACTGAAGGGATGTACGGCACTGATGTCTGGTATCCTCCAGGAGACATGGTCTAAGTGCAGTAGGTGTGGCTACCAAGGAACATGGGACTGTTACTTGGTCCTATGTGCCATTGCAGCATGAGTAGTGAGGTGAAGTGACCTGCAATGGAGAACTGCAGAGATACACAGCACCAAAACCTAGTATCCTGCTGGGAGACTTGGTTGTGGTGCAGTGTTGTTTGCCGTGAAGGTGGGGCTATCACTCAGTCCCATCTGCCATTGTAGCATGAGTGAAGATGTAGGCTTTGCTCTGCCTTCTCCAGTATCATGTGTGTGCATGTGTGTGTGTGTGTGTGTGTGTGTGTGTGTGTGTGTGTTTGTGTGTGTGTGTGTGTGTGTGTGTGTGTGTGTGTGTGTGTGTGTGTGTGTGTGTGTGTGTGTGTGTGTGTGTTTGTGTGTGTGTGTGTGTGTGCCTGCTGTCTGTCTGTCTGTGTGGAGTTACCTGTAACAGAAAATTGCAGAGCTGCACAGCATCAACACCTGGTATCCAATGGGAGGTATGGTCTTGCTGCAGTGGGTGTGTTTACCATGGTAGATGAGGATTTCACTACATCCAATGTGCAAACATGACTAGAAAGGCAACTTTACCCTGCCTTTCTTAAGTACTCTGACTGCCTTTCACTTGACTGTGTCCAGCCTGACCTGATGCATGTGGTGTTTGTGTGTAGTGTGATGTGTTTAGTGAAATTCTCAGTGGTTTACTATCAAAATGTTGATCGCCCATCGTCGAAACCACTAACGCGAACTCCAAACAGCGAATGTTGGGATGTCAAACACCAATATTCCGAAATGCAAAATCTTGCCCCCCATTGGACCCATGGTAGCACTTGTTTTGTGGTGTAGCGGTCAGAAATGTCGACGTTCGGTGTTTTAGTTCGATATCTTGAGGACTCGGCATTACAGCTTTTGCATAAAGGAGTCGACAGTATGTACATTCGATGATGGGCGATCAACATTTTGATAGTAAACCATTCTCAGTTCTTTGTTGCACAATGCACTAAAAGTAACAGAATACATATTACATAATTTCACCATTTATTGCTATTTCTGAAGTGGTGTAATATTTTTCAACACGTGGAATCTACAAAAAGTGTCTGCATGTGGACATTCATATGTACATCAGGCAGCAGTCAAAGCAAGGATGACATCAGGAATAGAATTATGGCTGCATCATGAGTCTGCTAACACTGAGTTGGTGAACAGGAGAGGACTTCACTGGGATGTGCTCATTCCTTTACTGAAAGCCAAGAATAATAAATGCATGACATCTAGTGTTTTGGTACTGCACATCGGAAGCAATGACATTATAGCACAGGCACTACACAAACTGAAGGTGGAAATACTGCTTATTCTAGGGGAAGTGCATTTGTTGTGGCTGGAGGCTTGGATAATTTAGTCCAAAATTATTCAGTGATGCTTTTGGAAGAGTGCTGTGAAGCAGAAACAGATAAAATAATTTGCGTGCTGATCAACAGATACATGAAGGGGCTGATGATGACATTCATATGGTTAAATGCAGGCATCCCACCATGAATACATCATCTCCAGCACTATACACATGATATGGTGCATTTGACAAATTAAGGGATCAATTACACCATGATGGACATCAGGAAGGCAATACACATGGAAATGTGTCCTCTGTGAAGCTTGACACCACACAAGACATGAACAGCCCTTCAGTTTAATTTCTTCCTTGCCTTCAATTTTCTTTACTGAATAAAAGAAAAGATTTGTGATAATAAAGTGATTTACTTGCCTAACTCAGTCTTGTTATTGTATAAAATGTATAAATGCAAGTGTGCATAGCTGCAGTTCTGATTTTCGGTTTATATGTTGTATTTTGTGGTACTGAATGAAAACTTACATAATATTCCAAAAGTGGTCACTGATATTTATTGCTTGCTTGCTACCAGTCTGAAGATATTTAAACTTATTTAGTACTGCAATATGCATATTTGCATTAATATCATATCAGTTCATAACTGGAATTTTCCTCTAAGATACATTGTACAACAGCATTTCACATGGCAAGTCACCACAGATGTCAAAAATGTCTCCTCATATAAGCAGTATATTCTACAAAAAAGAACAAAAATCCAGCTTGTCTTCTACAAATGTTATGTATGATTGTCAGTTGTTAATAATAATGCTAATAACTCGAATAAGAACACATTTATATAGTACTCCGTGATACCTAATGAAAATGTATATAATGTTGAAAAGGTTGTTACTAATATGTACTGTATGCTTGCTATCAATTTAATTATATTTAGACATTGTTCATAAGGCTGTGTTTCTTACTACGAAGAAAACAGCCTGGTATATTTCCTAGAACTCATACAGCTATTATTTTGGTTTTGGAGAGGGCTTTTATTCCTTGTTATGAAGAATTACAGGAAAAGGTGTTGAATGTATGTTGTATAAAGGATACTGTATGGGGACAGAGGTTAAATGTTTGAAATAAATGTGTCTGCTAACATGTTTAAAATGTTCTTGAGGTTAGAGTGCATGGTGCCATTTGATATTTACTCACTGCAATGCTGGATATTGTTTTTTAGTTGTTATAATAGCTAAAGACAGATTTTTGGTTTTCTTTGGGTGTGGTAATAACAATTAGTTCATATTTACTTTTATAGGTCTTAAAAGTTTTGCCGTATGTCTTTATCTGCCCTCTTAGGAATACTTTTGGAGTAACATGATTTGACTTTATTTCTTAGGTAAGGAGTTTTTTTTCCCTCTTGTTGTGGATTTTGTTGATCCTGTGGCCCCACCACGGAGGGTGTCATTTCTGAACTTGACATTGTATTTGTGATGAATGGGGAAAGCAGCTTCATTGCATAAGTTTAGAATGGAATGGAAATCGGTAGTATAAGTGGTTATACTGGCAATGAGGTCCTTGCAGAGTGAGGAGCTTTGAAATCTACAAAGTCAGTAGCTAGTGCAAGGAAGTTAGCCCTGGATTATGAAGAAAGTGGAATTTGATGGTGTCATAAACTATAATCTTATAGAGAATATGATGGCATGATGGTCCGATTTTACAAAAGTGGAGATAAATACAGGTGTTGTAGTTAATAACACTATTTTCATTGGGACTAGAAATAGTAGTTCTAAGCCTTAGTAGGGGAGGAAATTAATTTGTTAAGAGAGTTGGCACCAATAATTTGCAATAACTGTGGTACATATTTTATATTCTTGGCATATGTTATCCAGTTTATATTCAGATAGTTGAGAATACCCAGAATGGCTGCATTAGAGCTGATAGTTAGGAATTTTAATTTGCTCAAGTAGGTTTCATGGTCTGCAGGAGTCATGAAGGAGGTTCTGTAACTGGCCATGATAGCTAAAACAGTTTCTTTTATAGCTACCAAAATATGGAGTTCTTGGTTAGTATATTTTGTTAAAAATCTTATTGGATTAGATGTGAGGCAATGGGATTTCAAGTAAAACCTTTAGTAGAGGATCTAAACAAGTGGTAGACACAAATGTCGGACAGAGTAGCAGTGATGTCATGACATTTAAAAGAACATTTCTGTAATTACCCAGATATCTATGTTTTCATGGGTTTTGATGGTCTCAAGGATGGGTAACTTTGTGTTTCAGCTGCTAGTACTGACAGTGCCACATGAATACAGCTCTGATTTGAAACAGTTTAACAGGTGTAGGGCACTAACTTTTTAATGTACAATGTGGCAGAAAACATGTTTACCATTATGCAGAGGACTTGGTGTGATCACTACAGGCATCCACAAGGAAGCAGCTAAGACTCTCAAAATCTACCTCCAAATTTATATAAAATGGACCTCCCAGGAATGAAATAATTATTGAGCCAATTGTTGTAGCATACTTTATTTTTTGTTTGTATTGTCACATCATTCATAGAGATGATAGAATACCGATCAAGATCAGTTGTTTACTTGCCTCAGAAATGAACAAAGAGTCGTCCGTCATGACTTTTTTCATGTTATCCAAGCTAGAGCATTGAAAGATGTTCACTCCCACATATGAAATGCCCAAGTCATACACATATTTGGAGTGAAAAGACTTGAAAGTCTTGGTGACTTAATGACTTCAGGCCCACACACTGTCTTTGCTCAGTCTGATGAGGGGGTGCATCAATGCATCTAACTACCAAGTCACCAATAACCAGGATGATTTTGAGTGTAGCAGCATACACTGGCTGCCTTAGGTGTGCTGCACAGTGTTTTGTTGACCCATGCTTATGGCGGAAACAGCAGCATGCTTGGTGGGTGAGGTTTGATTGTGCTGCAAAGGTCTATCAATTTAACATTACACAGGAGACCTAGGAGGCTTTAGGAAGGATTATTTAGTACTTCAGCATATGTATGTTTGGTGTTAAGAGCGCAATATGATGTTGTGGGAGTGCAGTCAGCACTGTCAACCTAGGTAAAAGAGAGACATGAGAGGTTTTCCTATAGTCCATAAATATCTATACCTCTAAGAAGTGGATTTTGAGCCTGGTAACAATAAGGGGATATCAGCAAACTTGAGGCACTTCCTACATTACCTTATTTTGCCTATGGCATGTACGCTGGCAACAGATGGACTACAGGCAGGCTGTAGCCCCAAGATGTCTGTCTGGGATTCATGCAAGATGATAAATATAGCAGTACTGAGTAGTGTGCAAACTACGACATACAAAATGTGAATTACATGCTTTTATAATTTAGTGTAATGCAGAAGCACGGTACAGTTAAAACAAAACCAGACAACCAGTAACAATATTGTTAATACTACATGGAAAAAAATTACATAGTAATATGTAACAAGGAACAACATGAGTTATAGGCTTAGGTGCTACAACAATTTTGCCAGTATTATAGGAGAAGAAACAAAGTAAACTAAAGGTCTGGGTTCTAAAAGATTTAGGTTACAGACATGGGTGCCACAAAAAGTTAGCAATTCAGTATAACAAAACTTAATGTGTTATGGCAGACACAACTCAGGTTACAGGCACAGGTGTCACACAAAATTTAGCAGCTCATTACAATGGCTGAAAGTTTTGCGGACATCACAAAATACTGCAAGCCTGGGTGCCATAGAAATTCCTGTGGGGCTGCAAACTTCTTCTGTAAGTGCAACTATTTAAAGGTAGATTTCAGATTAAATGATTTAGCATGAGATGAACATGCACACACTGATTACTGTGTTGCATGGGTGCATGCGCTGCTGTAGTATGTGAAGCATGATGCAGATCTGCTCGCACAAGCACAAAGCCTCATGACACAGTAGAGTTCTAACAAGCTCACAGTAAATAAACAGTAACCATTTGAAATGTTGGGACCCATTATAGCAAGTCCTGTAATGCAGATACTGAATGCCTAAAACATGGACTTACATATATTAAGGTCAAGATGGCCATTTCTCAGGATATTCCCTTTTCTCTAACATATAGTCATCTCAGAGTTGATATATATACGTTTGAGGGGTGTGGGGGGCTTGATCCACATATTAGAGGGTGCAGGAGGGGGCTTGCCTCCCTGTAAAACTGAAGATAAAAGGAAAAGAGAGATGCTCAAGATGCACTCTTCTATATTTTTTTTTTTTTCATCGTGTCGGCACACAGCAGTTCGAATAATGACATTTCAATAGGAAACCAAAATTAACCCTTAAAAGTCTGTAAATTCATCTTCTCTTACAAAATTGTTTTTCATAATCTGTTCCAACTGCTAAAAAAACAGGATGCAGTGTTAGTCTCAAAGTTAGGTCAAAGTGGTTTAAAATGCTTTAAAATGACACTTCCTGCTCCCTTTCTCTAAGAGTTAAGTGCAAAAACTGCTACAAATGTAAATAAAAAAATGCAACAGCAAGAAAGTGAACCAAAGCAAACTCAAGCAAAAGTAAATTAAATATGAATAGAGTGTAAAAATCAACACACAAAATATAATCAAATGGTCATTGACCATTGTTTATAGGTTGGTCACTTCAAAAGTACGTAGTAGTCAATTGGTCGGCAGACTATCTCAAGCATAGCAAAAAAAAAATATTCAGAATTTCCTCTCTAGCCTCGTGGAAGGCAAGACAAGATAGACCATGATATAATTTGAGGCTGCCCATCCAATTATCTAGGTTTACCTTGAAAGTGGAGAAGGTGCTACTCAGCTTGACATGTAGTGGAAGTTTTTTCTGGAGGCAATGGATATTTTGGGATACGAGTCTATCATGCCAAATTGTCTTATTTATCTACCGATGAAGGTTTAGTTCCTTTAACCGAGTATTTGATGTACCATTATAAATAGGAGATCAAATAAGGTTAGATCTTTCATGGCACAAAAGGCTAAACATAGGCCTTCACAGAGGAGTCTGAAAGAGACTGATTACAAAGGAAGGGTTGTCAGTCTCTCCTGATAGCTAATATTTTTGAGGTCATTGTTCTTTTTTGTTATGACTCTCTGAGGTTTCTCAAGTTGTGTGATGTATTTAGATAAACCCATGCCAGAAGGTGCACTATATTCAATAATGGGTCTGATAAGATATGAGTAAAAGATAATTGAGATTTCTTTGGATCTAATGGAGATGCGTTTGGAATAGTTGGGCAAGATAAAAGACTTTCTGAACTACTGTGGAGATATGATGATCAAATGATAAGGAATTACTAACAAACATATCCAGATTCTTTACAACATGGTCTGATTTGCACCTGCTGCATGTATTTGTGTTGGCTTGAGGTGCTCTCTATCCTCTGAAAGAGGCATCTATTAAAAGAACCATACCTTTCAGCTGAATATATGTAGCAGAAAGTCCCTGATTTTGCCTTGTGAAATGTTTAATCTTCTAGCAAATCACTGTGGATTACAGTAAGGGAATAACACCAGACAGCAGAGTTTCATACTTTGTATTGTTGAAAAAATGCATGTCGATACAGAACCTGCTTTATTAATCTTTTAAGTGAATTAGAGTAATATTTAAAAATTGTCCCTGAATTTGGGCCTTTGTCCCCCTGTTCATTCTGGATTTGTCCAGAATTCTTGAGCAAATACTTTGAGAAGTATGCAATGGAACCAGGTAAAGAATGAAAAGCCCTGACTGTAAAAGTTTTAAATTTCAAGAGTCATAGGTGCAGGTCCCTCTCAACTTCTTAGCACAAGAAATCTGGACAATGCCCAAATTAATGGCAGGTCAAAGATACAAAAATAGGGACAGATTTAAACTATTGCTTTTAACTTATAAAGTTGCTACAATAACAAGATTTGTGTTAGCATGCATTTTCTGAAGGATATGAAATCTGAAATTCAAATGTATGACATTATTTAGTGACTTTAATCTTAAGTGATTTGGCAGAAAACCACAAATTTCTTGACGAACAGACCAAAAACACAAGGCAAAAATCTGAACATTTGAGAGATATGTCTGTGAGGTCTGCATACATAGGCATACAATTAGGTTTTCATAATGTCAATTAACACCAGAGAGTCACTCTTAGGCAAGAACAGCATAAGGGATTGAAGCCTCAGCACCTGAAGCTTGGTATTGTGAATACGTTTGCAGAAATTGCTCAAGTGAGGTTTACAATGGACAACAATCTCACTGGCTTTTTCAGTAAAAACAATATTGACTATCATAACTCTTTTCTTAGTTTTGAGTGTAGCACAGAGTCTGCACTGCCTTTGAGGTGGAGAAACTGGAATTAATACAATCAAGTCCTCTAAATCTGACTGGTTTGTCAAAATAGCTGTTGAAAGAGGCAAATTACATACTTGTAAGATATACATTTTTCTACCATATCCAAGAAGTACTTGTCCCAAGTTATGGTCCTTATGGCTGGTAAAAAACTTATAGAGCCATGCTCTTACAGAAAGCCCTGATTGATAGCCCAGACTGCTGCAGCATTCTCTGTAGAAAATGTCTCTTCTGTGACTTCACTGTCATGAGATTAAGCCAGTCTGGATGATACTTAGGTTTTATGTTTGCTTTTATTTCACTGCCCTTCTTTTTGGAACTGTGACAACCTTGGGGGCCATGGTATTGTTCTTATTATTAGTTGTTAACAATGCATCTTCTGTTTTATAGCTTCCTGGTTATCTCCTTAGAAAGTTAACTATAGATTGCCTTCTCAGTTTCCCCATATTCCATAGTGCAACAGAAATCAAAGTCTGGGAAGAAATTATCTGTCCTGTAGCTTACTACCTAACTGACCATATGACAGGTACATGATAAAGCATTGGTCATACACCTGGTGTTGACCACTAAAATGATATTAGCAAGGGTCAAGGGGTTAATGTAGGCCCTTTTTCTGACATCAGCTGATATTCACGTAGTACATGCTCCCTCGCCTACTCTGTCATCCGACAGTAATGTTTGAAGGAGCTTGGCAAGTCTCGCATGGTGGGTTCGACTATGGGTCGGTCAGATGTAGGATGGCATGTGGAGGCCTGCTCAGTTTTAGCTGGTGAGTCTCAAAGTTAAGTAAGATGTAAGCATACATAAGGTTTTAATTGTAGGAACCATCTAAATACAAATGGTACTACAGAGATCTGGCCTGCAGGAGTGACAATAATAAACTAAACAAAATCTGGACAAGAATGGCAGCAACAAGTTCTAATAGCTTTCGGTGGATGTTAAGTGACAAGAAGCTAGTGCATACCCTCTACAGACATCTACAAAACAGACATTGTGACTGCCTGTTTGGTTTGCCATCAGATAATTCAAATTCAAGAAACTCACAACTACTTCACCTCCCCAACAAAAAAAAATTGTACTCTTAAATAATTTAATGCATTCAACTTGATACATGCTGACAAACTTTTATGTATTGACAAAGTGTCTCTCAAACAGGAGCTAGCTCACAAAGCTGGCTAAGAGCATCATTTAACACCTGCGAGTTAATGCATAACAATAAATTACTGTTAGCAGCAGGAAAATGTTTGCATCTCAGAAAGTTCTTCCTTCCACACTTTTTCATGTAGCTGTCTGCTCAGTTTGATGAGACAAACAAAACAACCATGAGCTATAGCAAGCATTAACCAAGAACAACAATGCAAAAAATACTCAGAGGGAGGTGAAAATGTAGGATTCAGCAACACAGCCAACATCTTTAATCATAAGCTAATAGGATCATAGGAAGTTACTAGACTATCAACCCAGAGGTCATTTAAAGCATAGTTTGTTTCATCCCACTGTAATACCATAGATAATCTAGTTAATACTCAGGATTGTATTTAGTAATGACTGCCCATGTCCAGGAGAGCTGTGGGTGCTATCCCCGGTAAGAATTTACAGTGCTCCAGCCACTCATCCAGGTTCCTTTTGAACAGTCATAGAGGTGCTCTACTTCACAGCTATTGGCAGCCTAATCCAAAGATGCAGCAGTCACTGGGAGACAAATCAGTCCCTCCAGCATGTCCTATTCAAATCACAGGCCATATTTAGGTCCCTGAAACTGGTAGCTCTAGTCCCATTTGATTTACGGATGTGCAGCAAATTCATAGGTTTTAGTCGGAGATTTCTCTGTAAGGCAGGCATAAGTCTCCCCTCAGTAGTCTATACGATACTGAGTATAGTGGCAGGGACTTTAGTCGGTCTGTGTAAGGCACACACTGGAGTCCCTTGATCTTCTTAGTTAGAAACCTCTGAGGTCTCTCCATTTGCTGCAGGTGCTTTGTAAGGTACATGCTGAAAGGGGCATTGTACTCAATTATGGGCCTGATTAGTGATGAATATAGCAAGGTTATAACTTCCTTTGCTGTAGAGGCGATGCCTTTGCTAATCAAGTGTACTATGTAGAATGCCTTCCTTACTGCAGTAGACACATAGTGGTTAAACTTAAGACTCGAATCTACTTGTGATCCCAGATCTCTTACCACTTTGTAGGTACATGGGATATTGTTAATTTGATAATGTGAAGGGGCATTGTTTCTACTGAAGGGAATGATGATGCATTTCCTTGCATTTAGCTTGAGACTGTGACTAACACACCAGTCATTGCTCTGCATAAGACCCTCCTGAAGTATACTAACATCATTTGGGGATTTAATAATTGCACCCAGTTTGCAGTCATCTGCAAACTTGGTCAGCCACAGCCCCTTAGTTTTGGCCTGAACTTCTGAGAAGTATATACCAAACAGTAGGGGGCCCAGCACTGACCCTTGTGGCACCCTGCTGGTGAAAGGTCTGCTGGTTGATGCGGAGTCACACACTTTGATATTGTGTGTCTGGTTTGTGAGCCAGTTGGCAACCCATCTTACAACAAAGAGGTTTACATTTAGTTTCCTAAGTTTATTGGTAATGCCTAAGTGTGGGATTGATTGTGTCAAAGGCCTTTGCCAAGTCGAGGTATGCTCTGTGCAGAGATTTGCCTCATCAATGACCCTGGTTATATTTTCGAAGAAATCTACCAGCTTTATAAGGCAGGATCTGCTGCTCTTGATAAAGTTGAATTGGGTCAGATCTAGGGTTTGGAGGTTGCCTATGCCTTTATGTATGAGGTCCATGATAATACGTTCCATAACTTTACAGATGAGGCTGGTCAGACTTATGAGTCTATCATTTCTTGGGTCTGTTGCTACGCCACCTTTGTGGAGGGGAATAACTGTTGCTGTTCTCCATTCTACAGGAACAAAGTCTGTTGTTAGGCTGTGATTGAATAGGGTGCTTAATGTGATGCCAGTTCATGTTTTTGTTTGTTTAAAAGACAGCCTGGGATACCATCTGTTCCCACAGAGGCTGTGTTTTTATCTTTAGACAAGGCTTTAATGACCTGCTCTGTGAATATGTAGGGTGTGAGGGGGGAGTTGGGGGCAAGGTTTGTGATAAGTTTGGAGGGGATAAGGGAGCAAATTTTCACCATATCTGTCAGCTAGCAGGTTTGCTATTTCTGCGGGATCAGTGTGTGTGTGTGATACCATTATTCAATAGTTTGGAACATGCTTGGGTCCTACCTTTTAGGCTATATACATTGCTGTAAAAGGCCTTATGATTATCCTTAGCTGTGATTGCTAAGTTTTTCTCAAAGTTACCCTTAGAGGATCTGACATGTTGTCTTATTTGCCTGTTGAGTCTGAGGAGGGTGCTTTTCCATTGTTGGGGCTTTGCCTTAGTTTTCTTAGACAGCAACATTTTGCATTTGTTGTCAAGTTTGTTGATGCTGGATGTCCACCAAGGTGGTTTGTTTTTACTTGGGGGTCTGGCTTTGACTCTCTCTGGAACAGCCAAGTCTATGCACTTATACAAGTGATTGTACACGGCTTTAGTGTAAGCTTCCAGCTGGTGTGGGGCTTGGAATGCATTTATACTTTACCCTAGAAGGGTATAGTTTGCTTTGGTGAAGTTTTTAGTCTGACTTCACCTTTTGTGAGTTCTGGTGTTAGTGCCAGTTTGAAGCCTAGCTATTTGTGGTGAGATTTAACTAATGACAGTCCAACAGTTGTGGAGGTGCATCTGTTTGTCATGTTAGTGAGGACCAAACCTAGTATGTTTGTTCCTCTTTTTGGGGGTTGAACAATTTGTTTCAGGGCATTTGAGTTAACGAAGTCAAGGAACTTTTGTTTCAGTGAGTTAGGGCCACAGTAGGTTTCCCAGTTGATGGTAGGATAATTGAAATCCCCCATGATGAGAGGGTGTTTGGCAATATTTGGATTGACTCCAGTTTGGTCAAATAGGCCTCATGTGCATCATAATCCATGGAGGGGGATCAATAACTAGCAATGACTTGAATGAGGGTCTTACTCACACTAATCTGAATATGGAGCAACTCCATGACAAACAGATGCTGATGACCAGCACACCCACAGACCTACCCCTCTGACCATCTCTTTACTATCTTAACCCCCCACCTCCTATCCTAGTGGAGCTAGTGTTTTCCCTACATCTACCACTAGAGGGCAGCAGACCTCAAGCCATGGTAAACTATCTCTTACTGGAAGTAGAAATCCACTAGCTCTGCAGACCAGCCATACTCTGCTATCCCAGCTTGTACTTTATACTCAAGTAATTACCCCCCACCCCATGAAAAGTTGAAAAGGGAATTATCCTGGTTAAGTGTGAGAGTTTTAGAAACTAGACAGCTTTTTTGTCAATTACTACTACAGCTACTGGACCCCTTAATTAACTCTCTGCTTAAACTTTTTTTCCTGCCATAGCACTATTTATAAATATATTTCTCTCTGTTATAAAACCCTTTACTCTTACCTTTCTCCCCTACACAGCTGTACCTTTGCTCACCACTTTCTGATAAGTAGCAACAGAAAATGTCTCTTACCTTTCCTAAGCCTGTAGAACACAGTCTCTCTGGATAATTGATTGCCTCTCAGCCTCTCTCAGCTCTGACCCACTCCGTTTGCCCTACTGGCTCACTCCGCTCCCCTACCCTACCCCCAATTCCCACCCACCTCCAGAGGTCCTACACTTATACTTCCCTAACCACACCCTCTCTCTTCCAACCTATCCCATACTTCACATCATCCCATACACTTTAGCCACACCCCTACTATCCAACTATCACTCTCAATAAGCCATACCTTAGAGTACCATACCATATCCACTTACTCTTAACTAATATATATTAGTGCCCTCCTCTCTTCACTTCCCTTATCCTTTATTTTCTTTTCCTCTACTTTTCAATCCCTAACTCCTCACTCCTCTTATTTACAATCTCAATAAGATGCCTCTGGCTAATCTAACCAAGCTAACACTTGCAGTTATACTTTCTACTGTCCTCACCTTGACCTACCTTCTTACCTCCTTTGAAAAACTGCACTATTACCACCTTAACCACCCCCTAAAACAAACAGCAATTCACACTCATATGCCCTCTAATAGTCATACTAATATAACTTCCATTCCCAGTTACCTACTACCTAAATACCATAGACTCTCCCACATTAAACACAATATACCCACAATAAAGAAAGTTAAAATTCAAATTAACCTTAGGTATAATTCAGTAACAAAACTAAATAATCCCTCCTTAAAAGACTGTGACATCCACCCCAACCCTGGCCCTACTAATCCCACTATCCATACAACCCACCCTAAACTCAATAACTCTCTCGAAATAGGACATCTAAATATCCAAAGCATTAATAATAAAGTAGCCCACCTCCATGCCCTCCTAGATATTCACTCCTTTGATATCCTCTGCCTCACTGAAACTTGGTTGAAACCAGAAACTAAAGACAATGAAATCATTCCCCAAGGCTATAACATAGTGAGACGAGACAGAACAAAATGGAAAGGGGGTGGAGTAGCAGTTCTATTTAAAGATGGACTTCATATCTCCATCCTACCATATAATCCAACCCAGGATAGTAACGCAGAAGTCCTCATCACCAAACTTCAAATCAATACAAACAAATCTTTATACATTATCTGTATTTACTTACCACCAGGAAATAATATCACTACAATAGAGGCTACACTAAGCTGGGTGTCTTCTACTTACCCCCAAGAAACAATAATACTAGGCGACTTTAATATTGACTGGAAAAGTGTTAGTGTGGAAAATCCTACCTCTCGTATTAACCTCCATGGCTTTAGCCAAACTATAACCTCTACAACCAGAATTAACAAACCAAATAAAAAAGAGAGCACCTTAGAATGGATACTTATAAACAAACAGAAACAATCTTATAAGGTAGGAACACTGCCAGACAATGTAAGTGATCATTTTTTGACCTATATCATAAGAGAAAAGAAGGATCTTCCCAACCTCCCCACCTTTAGGATAGCACGCTCTACCAAACACTTTAACTCAGAATTATTTCAAACTGAACTTAGTGCCTGTGACTGAAACCCATTAAAAACCCTTCCACTTGAAGAGGCTGTAAAGTAGCTTAACTCTAAATTCTTATCTATCCTGGATAGGCATGCACCTAAATGGTCCATCAGAATGAAGTCCAACCCAGCCCCATGGCTTTCTAAAGAAACCAGACATCAAATTTTGCTTAGGAACAAAGCTTGGGCTAAGTGGAGAGCAAACAGAAATATCTCTGATCAACTAAATTTTAGGCAGCTGAGAAATAGTACAAAAAAGGCAATACTTACAGATAAAAAGAACTACTACTGTAAACTGCAGCAAACTCACCAAAATAATCCTCAGAAGTTCTGGTCTAGTATCAATAAACTCCTTTCCCCAGGACACTCTCGAACACCCACCCCACTTGATGCAGATCCAAATACCCCCCATCAAACTGCCAATACCTTTAACTCTTTCTTCACTGAGACCATACAATCTCTAGCTAATCAACTTATCCCAGACAACTCAAGCCTTCCCACTACCACACCAAGCTCACTACCTACATTCAAACTACAACCCATCTCTACTACTCTCATCTATAAATTCATTCAAAAACTCAAGCCATGTACTCCTTCTGCTGACCAGCTACCATCACAATATCTCCAAAAAGTAGCCAAAGTAATTGCCTACCCTATATCTATCCTTATAAATAGGGCAATCAAAGAGGGAACCATTCCAGATATTTGGAAAATCTCCTATATTATCCCCCTACACAAAGGTGGGAACTCAAATGACTACTCTAATTATTGGCCAATAGCTCTCTTATCACCCTTAGCAAAATTTATGGAAAAATGCATCACCAACAACTCTTACATCATCTATCCCAATATAACATAATAGCAAACTGCCAACATGGCTTTAGGCCATCACACAGTACCACTACTGCCCTTTTATCCTTTACAGATACTATCAATAGAAACCACAATAAAACATCCTCTCATCTGCACTCTTTATTGACGTCTCAAAAGCTTTCGACATGGTAAACCACACCCTCTTAATCAATATTCTTTAATCTCTTTCCTTTGACTCTCAGGCTGTTAAATGGTTCAGATCCTACCTCAGCAACAGGCAACAGGCAGTTCTCTAGGAAAATCAAATTTCATCCTTTCTGCCAGTCACCATGGGAGTCCCTCAGGGCTCTGTTCTTGGACCACTTCTTTTCTCATTATTTATCAATGACCTCCACATAGTAATTCCTCAAGCCACCTACATTCAATATACAGATGATTCTACGCTAATATGCTCAGCATACTCCCCATCAGAACTATACTCTCTTACTCAAAATGTTTTTAACACTGTAGAAACATGGTTTACAAAACGCTGCCTCCTCCTTAATGCCAAAAAAAAACAAACTCCTTCTCTTTACCCCCACTACCAAGTCCTCCCCCATTGATTTATCAGTCTCTTCCAATAATGGCACTATTATATTCAAAACCAAATTAGATCCGAACCAGACCAAGAACAAAATGATGTATCCAAAGGCTCAACAGGAACAAAAAATTCAAAATGACTTAAATAAAACTCTGTTTTAATGAAATGATAAAAAAATCCACATCAAAGCGCGCACTGGAGGCATACCAGGCTTTTTCAAGATGAACCATGATTAAAAATTCAAGGCTTAAGTACTTTCTAGCCCAAATCATGTGACTAGAATAGCAACTAATAAAATATGCAAATCAGATGTTAAAGTGCCAACAGCAATTCATTCATTCAATGAAATTATACAATGTCTAATAACCCACAAAATTGTACTAAATAATGTAAAAACATGTGTTTAAATTACAACTCGTAATAAAGCATGTATGACTGTTTTATAAAGCTAAAAACAAGCTTAAAAAACTTAAAAACAGTTTTAAAAAATTATTTTTATGTCTAAAAAATCTATTAAGAACTATTGGTTTCTAAGACCTCTGTTAATCATATGAAAAGTTAACCAAAGTTTGAAACATCCACTCAAAACAAAATGTTGTCCAAAATAACTGGCAATGAACAACCCATCTAAAAAAATTTTTATAATGAACAAAATCATAACTTGGCCCTCCTCAGTTTCAAAACACTCATAATACTAATACTGTCATTTAAACCAGGAGGCTTAGTTGCGTTCAACTTGAGTTGCCACAACAGTTCCTTGTATTCAAGCCGGGTTTCCCAATCACCCCCTCTACTGTCATGTAGGACTTGCTCTAGGATTAAAAATTTAAGTTGCATATTAGGGCATGTGCTAAGATGCTTAAAAAAAACATTGTTTTCCTTTTTCTTGGAAACATCATAAAGATGCTCATATATCCTTCTCCTAAGGGTTCTCTCAGTTTTACCTAAGTAAAAACTGGAGCATTGAGTACAAAAACCTAAATAGACAACTCCTTTTGTACCACAGTTGTAATGGTGTTCAGCCCTGAATTTAAACCTCCTAGAGGGAATGAAAAATGAACTGTCATTATGCACATAAGGGCATTGCTTACATGAACCACACTTATACGTTCCAAGTTTCGAGTAAACCCTTTTATTGTCCACACCAGGTCTGATCTCAAAGAGACCCTTGAGGTTCGTGTCCCTTTTCCTAATAAAATGGGGATGCTCCTTAACAATCTGATTGAAATCATCATGTTGTACCAAAATTGGCCAATATTTTTTAATTGATTGTTCAATTTTTAAGGAATCACCAGAAAAGGTATACACAAAACTGTTTTGATATTCAATCTGTTCCGATGGTTTTGAAAGAATGCCACCAGATGCCCCCTTACCTAACAGAGGGCAATAAATAGCCTCCCTACCAGCAGTAACCTCCTCAGCCAAATTACTTACTAAGTGTGCTGGGTAACCCCTTTCATCAAAAAGTTGCTTTAGCAAGTTAACCTCTTCACGAAAAAGCTCCATTGTGCTACACATCCTTGAAGCACGTATAAGTTGACCCTTCACAATACCCTTCTTCTGGTGGAAGGGGTGGCCACTGTTGAAATGTAGGTAGGAATTAGAAAAGGAGTTTTTTCTATGTATATCTTAGATTGGAAAGTACCATTACTGACATCTTTAAGAAGGGCAACATCAAGATAATGCAAATAATCATTATTTACTTTGTAAGTAAAAGATAGAAAGGGAGTGGTAGAATTGATCTAAAACATAAAGTCTAAGAATTGATCTAAAGAGCCATCCCATAACAAACAAATATCGTCCAGGTATCGTTTATAGTGGGTGATATGTTGAACCCAATGCGTGGAAAAAACAAATTTGTTTTCCCAGTGGTGTAACACTATGTTTGCATAACTAGAAGCACAAGCTGTGCCCATTGCTACACCCTTTTTCTGTTTGTAAGTGTCACCCTTAAAATAGATGAAATTGTTTTCTAGGACAGTCTCCATAAATTCAACCAGTAAACCAATCGTGTTAGACCCTAACCCAGATTCAGCAGCTAGAATATTGTTGAACCATTCCAGCCGTACAGCATGAGGGATACTGGGGAATAATTCAACTATGTCAATAGTGGCCATTAAAAGCTCTGGTTTATAGAGATTTTGCTGGATGCCTGAGAGAAAGTCCCATGAATCTTTGCAAATATGAGGTAAAGTGAAAGCAAATTTGTTTATGGTAAAATCAATGAATTTTCCTAAGGGCTCTGTTATTCCCCCAGCTCCTGAGACAATAGGTTTAAAGTTCAAAGGGTCTAAGCCCTTGTGTGTCTTGGGAATTCCAAAAATTGCAGGTATCCTTGGGTTTCTAACATAAAGATAATTATATATTTTTTCATTTATCACACCCTGTAATAAATGATCCATGAGTAAATAAGAAATTTTAGAATGTGCTAAATTCAATTCATTCCTAGAAACCAGTTCATAACGCTCAGTATCCTGCAACATATTGTGAATGTGGGTGTCGTATATCATGTTGTACATTAAAACTACGCCTCCATCCTTATCTGGCTTCATCACCCGAATGTCTTCATCACCAAGCCTCTTGATTAACTGACCAAGTTCTGGTCTAAAATTAACCGATGGTATGTGAGACCTGTTAAAACAAAAGTCTCTTAAATCTGCCTCCACCAAACCTTCAAATAATTTTAACAGTGGGTTTAAGGGTGGGTTAAAGGTGCTAGGCCTGGAAATCCCTTCATTAGTCTGAGATTGACCTTTAAAATAAAAAGCAAGATTCAAGCATCTAAGAAAAAGCTTCAAATCAACTAAAATGTTACATAAGTCAACTCTACGTGAAGGTACAAAGTGAAGCCCTTTTGTAAAAAGCTCAAAAAAGTCATCAGAGATGTTGATATCAGTATAATTGTATATAACAAAATTATTTTATAATTATAACTATATTTATATATACTATAATAGTTATATAACTATATAATTATATTATATTATTTTATAATTATAATAAAATTATTATTATTATATAAATATTATATTCCCTGACACTACCACTAAACTGTTAGGAATAACCATTGACAATAACCTTACATTTGATTACCATATAAATAACACCATTAAAACAGTCAACAGAAAAATAGGCTCATTATATAGAATAAAACCTTTCCTAACCCCAGCAGCCAGAACCAAGATTGCTCACTCCCATCTAATCTCTACTCTTCTGTATGCCTCACCTATTTATACCAACCTAAAGAAACATAATCTCAACAAACTAGCAACTTCCTACAATAACATCACCAGATTCGCCACTGGCAATCCCTTTAGAACCCACCACTGTCTGAATCTTTGGCAACTAGACTGGCTTGAATTCCAAAACCATCTGATAATCTCCCAACTCACGATTGCCCACAAGATATTTTACCAACCTAACACCACCCCTATACTCTCCAATCTCTTAATCCCCTATAAAAATTTGAATTCCCTACGTTCTTCTAGCAAACTCCTCGCTAGCATAACCATGTCTAACAACATGGCTGGTGACTCTCTGTTTACTAACACAGCGGGAAAAAAATTAAACCTGCTACCCAATGAACTAACTCTAATCACATCCGTGCCTCTCTTTAAACAAAAACTCAAAAACACCTCAAAACACACTAGTTATGCCCTTGTAGTAACCCCGACTAACCACCCTCTTCCACCACTGTTTTTTTTTCCTCTTCCTAACAAACTTCCAAACATTTTAATGCTTATTCTTGTAAGCAAGGCTGGTACTGTTTAAATTGTAATTCAACATACTGCTGAAATATTTCTACTTGATGTAAAAATTCTTTATGAATCTTACTGTGCTACATTATTATTGTTGCTTTTTCAAGTGTAAATATTTTTACTGTTGCTTTTTCAAGTGTAAATACTTTTAGTATGTTATAATTACCTGTTGTATTTTTTTATCAGTCCTTTCATTTACCATGTAATGACATTTTTAATTTTTCTATTTTGCTGGAGATTTTCTCCTAGGAGCCTCTACTGAAAATGGAAATATATCCAGCTAGACAAGCCTGGTTAACAAATGTAAAATAAATAAAATAAAAATAAATAAATTGTCCAGTCTGACTAGTCGGGAGGTGAGTTTATCTCTAATATAGATAGAAACACCGCCTCCTTTGGTTCTTACACATTCATTATGCAGGCTGAAGATGTGGAAGGGTATGTAGTCTTGCAAGGCCAGGGTACTCTCTGAGGCCTTGAACCAGGTTTCTGTGACTGCACAGACATCTACATCTTCCAGTCATAGAAGTGCTTCCAGTGTGTGTACTTTTTAGTTTAAGCTCCTAGCATTTAGCAGAATAAGCCTTATTTTGTTAGGTTGGCAATTTTCACATAGGCAATTTTGTTTTTGAGACATTGACTTAAAAAGGCACTACAGGGGAGGCAAGAGCATTTACTAGCAGCCAAAAGCCTAGTGGTGCCATGTGCAAGCCGTCTCTGACAAAGCAGTGAGGTTTGTCGACAATGACATCCCCAGCTGACAGAAACTGGATCCCCTTTAAATGACGGCACAAACTAAGCCAATTATTGAAATCAATCATTTTTTTGTTTATACTTTGGCATCATTCTAGGTGAGGGTAATATGCTGCTCAAGGCTAGGGACATACCTGCCTGGAACACATACTCAGAGAGCTCAATCATGTCTCTCTTCATATAGTCTAGTGAGGTAATCTCAGGTTGTTCACTCCAACATAAGCTATGACAGAGTCATAACTGTACTTGTTGCAGAGAGACCTGAGTGCATGCATGATCTGACAAATCCTGGCACCAGACAGGCAGCTGATCATGAATTTCTCCTTATCTAGCTTGGTGAATGTGACATCTGTGTGTCTCACTATGGAGTCTCCAATGATAAGAAAACTTGTTTTTTGTGTGTTAAACCTTGAGAGCCTGGGAGGTGAGAAACTGGTGTTGCTATATGTTGTTGGTGCTACGGGAACTATGTTGATTGTAGCAGTCTTTTGTTTTGGAGGTCTCTGGTGTTTCTGTAAGTTTTTTTGAGAGAATCTTCGCATATGTTGATTTATGTGTTGGATGCATACTATGTGCATGAGTAGTGGTACCATGTGCATGAGTAGTGGTGAGTGAGTTGACATTCTCTTCATTGTTGCTGTTTCGGGTGTGGGAGAGCAGGGATTCAAGATTCTTGGTGCAGATACATCTCTCACAGTCTGTGCTAGAGTGAGTTATTAGTAGAGGGATGTCAGTGCACATGAGGCAGTTGCTAAACTGCCTCAAGAGACCCAAGTCAAAAAGGCTGGCAGGAGAAACAAGGGTAGTCCAACTTTCCATAATGCTAGTTTGAAGAACTGTTTTTACAAAGGAGGTGCTTTCAGGACTGATCTAAGAAGTACTATGTAGATGGTTATTTCTGACTGCATTTTTGGCTGGTGGTTTAATAGGTCACAGCTCACTAGCAATACTTCTTAGACCGAAGGTGTGCCAAAGATGAGGACTACACTACTGTACAACAGCCATATCTAAGGGAAAAATTGTTGAAATTATCTGTCCAGCTATGGTGCACAACTGCGCAGCAGTGTACGGTGCTGTGCAATATTCAAACAAGCAGAAACCCACTCAAATGCAGGACTTAAATGCCAGAAGCTAAAACATTTTTAAAAATGTTTATAAAATTCAAAAGAACCAATGATAGTGCTTACTCCAAGCCCTAGACCAATCACCCTTCACCAAACAGGTTCCAATCAGCACACTTCTCTCACAAGGGTACAGAAGGGCCTCTTCCAATCAAAATGGCCTGGAAAATGTGTTCAGAATACAACAGCCACTACAAACAGACCAGATGCAACAAACATGTATCTGGACTATGCTATAGCTGCTAACTATATTATTTTTTGTGGGAAACACTAAAAAAAAGTTCTAAACATCAGAAGAACAGAAGTGAGACACTAAAAATGTTTTAAACAGCAAATAAATCAGTTATTTAAAGCACTTGCTGGAAAAAATGGAAAAGACAGGACAGATGCTTTGCAAACAATGAAAAGAAGCAACAATTACTTTGAAAATAGAGAAAATATCAAAAAAACTTTGCAGATAGTGAACACAGCAACAAAATATGATTTAATAGGCACAGTAAGGCAAACTAATGCAGTACAAAAAGGCAGACTAATGCATTACAAACAGCACAGTTTAGTTTACACTATTAAACTAAAGTATTAAGTAAGCAGAATCAATAAAAATTGTAGTAAATAGCATAATTAAGAAAAAAAAACATGAAACGTATGGTTTTTGGGAAGCTCAGAAACCTCCAGTAATCTGGTATCTCAGCCCAGAGTTGTGGCTGGTAGCCCAACTCAGTTCAGCTCAGATCAAACCAGCAGAAACCTGCTCAAACATGGGACTTAAATACCAGAAGCTAAAAACTTTAAACAAATTCAAAAGAACCAATGAGGGCACTTACTTCAAGCCTTAGATCAGTCACCCTTCACCAGACATGTTCCAATCAGCACACTTCTCTCACAGGGGTGCAGAAGGGCCCCTTCTAATCAAAGATAACCTGGAAAATTTGCTCAGAATACAACAGCCACTACAAACAGACCCAGATGCAGCAAACCTGTATCTATACTATGCTACAGCTACTAGTTATACTAATTTAGGTGGAAAACACTAAAACAGATTTAAAATGCAGAAAAGCATCAGTGAAACACTAAAAATGTTTTAACAGTGGAAAAACAGTAAGGAGACACTACATAATGTTTTAAACAGCAAACAAATCAGTTATTTAAAACACTGCTTGGTGGGAAAACAGAACAAACAGAACAAATGCATTGCAAACAGTGAAATGTAACAACAATTACTTTGCAAACAATGAAAATAGCATAAAAAGCTTTGCAAGCAGTGACAACAGCAACAAAATATGATTTAACAGGCACAGTAAGGCAGACAAATGCAGTATGAACAGTGCAGTTTATTTTACGGTATTAAATCACAGTATTAAATAAGCAGAGCACAATTAAAAGTGCAGTAAATAGTATAATCGAGCAAAAAACAGGCAACTTATGATTTTGGGAAGCTCAGAAGCCTCTAGTAATCTGATGTCTCAGCTCAGAGTTGTGGCTGGTAGACCACCTCAGTTCAGCTTGGTTCAAACATGCAGAAACCTGCTCAAACAAGGGACTTAAGTACCAGAAGCTAAAAACTTAAAAAAAAAACTTAAAAAAATCAAAAGAACCAATGATAGTGTTTACTTCAAGCCCTAAACTAATCACACTTCATGTACATAGGTTCTAATCAGCACACTTCTCTCACAAGGATGCAGAAGGGCCCCTTCCAATCAAAAATGGCCTGGAAAATGTGCTCAGAATACGACAGAATACAAGAGCCACTACAAACAGAGCCAGATGCAATAACAAAAGATTAACTGCTTTCATCTTCCAAGAAACCAAACTTCTTCAGACTCTGAAGAAAAGTCTGGTTATTTGGAATATGAGTGCTTAAGTTTTCAGCTGTGTTGCTGAAGCCTGCATTTCCACCTCCCTCTAAGCATTTTTTGGGTTTGATGAGAACAAGGAAGTTTTGCCATCTTCTAGTTGCATCACGTGTCATATATTTTCAGTGATGATTATTGTGTGGTTTGATTAACCAGACATATGGATGTCACAGATTGTCTCTTTGACTTATATGCACATCTATTTAGATGTCTTCCAAAGTGATTGCATTCTCACTTTCCAGATGACCTAGTATGCACTCTGAAAAGGAATGCTCCAAACAGGTAGCTTCTGTCAGAGATGTGTTTATCCAGTGCAACTTTCCTTTTATATATTTTAGCTGCTGTCAAAGAGTCAACTTTAGTTGCCCCCTGTAGTTTACGTGCATGTTGTAATCATTAGCAGAACTTATTACTATCTGCATGCCTATACTTTTACAATGCTGCCTTCTGTATCTTTTTCAGATTCAGATAGTTCATTTGTTTTAAATGTATTTTTCTGAAGCCATAGACTTCGATCTTAGATATCAGTACTTGTACAAAACTCCTAATAGATATATCTGGGCTGGAATATATTCCTCAATGTACATTTCCTTATAAATTATTTCAGGAATGCACAGCACAGTAAAAGGTTAAAGGGACTGTTCTCTGTATTTTTTTTGTCTGCTTGCAGCAACATATATTTCTGCCAACAATATATTCTAATGGCAAATAATAATCAACTTCATTCAGTAGTTCCGTGTTTAACACAGAGCCAGATAACTGCCTGAAAGTTAATTGTCTGAACAGGATTTTTGACTTAATTTGTCAGAAAATACACCGGGAGGACACTGCAAAGGGATTTGTTTTCTTAGTTTTTTATTAATTTGTTAACCAGGTAAGCTTATTAAACACCAGAGTCTCATTTCAGGGGCATCCTGGGAGTACTGTCTGGTTTAATGATTTGCGCAGAGTTACACAGTAGGCAAATGGAGGTGGAAGGAATCAAACTCTGTATCCTTCATTATGGGAAGCAGCTTGTTAACATCTCAAAGCTTTAATCTTCTGCATTAGCTGCCACACATGTTTTTCCTTACTAACATGTTTCCTACCATAGGTGTCAATACAAAGACATTTTTCTTACCTGCATTGTGTTGTAGCTACAGAGTTGGAAGTACAGGGGGTATAACCCTCAATATGAAGTCCATTGGCTTTCCTGGCATAAAAAGAACATGCTCTTGAATTTTTCATGACAAGGAGTTTCAAACAAGTGGATCGATTCAAAAGTGTTCTCACACATCTTTAGATAAACAGGTAAGGAGGTATATTTCCTCCCTCAGTTTCCTTTGCAAAGAGAGTGACTGAAACAGTTACTTAACAGGACCAGTGTGCATGGCATTTTACTGGAAGAAGACACTTGTACCTAGTGCTGTATCTGGTCAGTACAGAAATGATGGAATGATGGCATCCTTCAATGTGCCAAGCAGCATGTTTTTTGGCCCACCTGAATGCTAAACAAACCCTCTGTTTTAGGAAGGATGGCTGTCTTATGTCTAGTAGTAACTTGCAATATTTATTTATTTATGTATCCCAAGCTCCTAGGTGCAATCATTGATGTTCAACTTAAATTTGATCTGCATGTCCAACATTGCATAAAGAAGACACACCAGAAACTTGGGCTTGCTTTAAAGAAACAAGAAATTCCTCACCGAGCACTCTAGATTCTCCCTCACCTATGCCTACCTTCTTACCAGTCTTTATTATGTCTCTCCAATCTTGACCAACTTACAGTCCTCTCTAAAAACCAAGCTTGAACTCACTTTGAACAAAGTCACTAGGTTTGCTGCAAATCAACCCTACATCTTTCACCACTGCCTTTCTCTAAAATCTCTAAGGTGGCTCAAATTTCCCCACCAGCTCTTACTACATCAACTGCTCCTTACTCATTCCATCCTTAACAAACCTTCCTCCTGCCCCAACATCTTCTCCCTCATCTCCTGATATACTCACAGTCATTCTCTTCAGAGCTCTGACCAATTACTCTTAGAAATCTATAAGCCCAAAAGAACAATTGGCCCACATTTATATAGCTACTCGGTTGCTTTAGTTTGGGACAAACTTTCTCTGAACATTAAAACTTTACCCAATATTAACAACTTCAGAAAAGCTTTAAAATAATCTTTACTAAATCCATGGATCTGCTCCTGCCAAAGTCCATCCTAACTCTTTTCCTGCTCCTCTCCACTTTACCCATGTCCTTTCTATTCTGTTTATGAACTGCTCTCTTCTACTCTATTTGTTTGTACCTTTTTCCTATTATTTATTTATTTATTTATTTATTCCTGAGCCTGCTGACTGTTCTACTCAATATTCAAAGTTCTATATGTAATTATAGTAACCATCATTGATTATGAGTATCAATTACATCACTGCCTGCTGATTTGCATATTGCACTGTATGTCTGATTTTTATTTGGCATCCAGTGTTACCACTGTGTTAGAGGTTGCCACATATTTAAAGATTTTTGCATTACCTATTTTCATCTGCTTTTATAAGTGCTCTATAAATGTATGTATGCATGCATCAATTGATTGATTATCCTACTGGGTATAAATCAAATTCAGATTACATTTGTCATTAAATGTTTAATCTGTTTTACCCACATTGGCAGTGTGTTTTATTAACCATATGTGCATATACTTGTTTACCTTTTTCCATGGCAGGTCAACTTATATCTGAGAAATACATCTCATTTAAAATGGTTCAATTTTTTAATGTGAGATGGCATCTAATACCGATTCTTTGGATGCATCCTATAACCTCTCTCTTGAACTGAATGTGTATTTCTCTTTCTCTCTATCAGTCTCTCCCTTTCTGTCCTTCTCCGTATGATTCAGGTTTGGTTTGAAGTGCCAGTGCTAAACTTACATATATCCAGATGTTCCCCTGGGTGAGCATAGAGAAAATCCTGCAAAGATAAGGACAAACATGTTTTGGATAATCATTATAAATTTTACCTGGTGACATTTAAAATTAAAGAAGCTAGCTTTATAGCCACTGAAATTATGTAGTAAGATGTCATACAGATAATTTACCTAAAGTAGTGGACAGACTACATAAAACACAGTAGTGGGCAGGCTGTGTAAAAGCTGTGTAAAAGCCACTCCATTTCCACTTTACATAAGATTTATTATCAAATATAGTATAATGAATTTACATAATTATTACTGAGAAGAGCTCTATCTGGTTAGAGAAGGTCATTACTATCAAAGGTAAAGCTTTCAATGTTTCCAGTCTGGTAGTTTTTTGCCCTGTTAGATAGAGAGACTTCAGTCTTCCTGAATGGTCCAAAATAAATAGAATAAGCTATCCTATACTAGGAAGTCACAATCATATTGCCTGGATCCTGATCCAGCAAGTCTCTTCATGAGTTATGCTGACATTGCCAGCCATGTCCCCAGGGTTTAAACAACTGGGAGGCTCCCACATTCCCTAAACAATACAGTCATCATTCTTCTTTTGAGTGACCATTCATCACAGCCATGCCTGGCCAGTAACAAACTTACTTCTAACCAATATATTTCAGTAAGATTGTTGAAAAACTGTTAATTTTAATGATGGGGACTTTCTCACTAAATAAGGAAAATAAAAACTTTCCCTTTTCTTTTTAGATAGAAACACAGTAAAGTATTTGATCAATGAAAGTGACAAATTATCTTTTCCCAGCTAGGCGTGTCACACAAGGATCCTCCCTTTTTGTCTTGGATTTTGCTGTAGTATTTAACAGAGTGATCCATATTGTGTTGACAGATTCACTGCAGTCCGACTGCACATTAGTGGAAACAGACTTCCTACTAGTAATTTATGGTGATTTGATTTGGTTCGAACTGCCCAGATGCAACATCAGTTAAACTTTACTCTTGCTCGTAGCTTGTATCTTTGTAGTGTAGGTACTCTGGGATAATTGATTGAATGAGAACACTGAGAGCTGTAAGATTATAGGATCTGTAGTGCTAATCAGTCTAATAACCTTGAGCTCTTTGCCAAATATTCACATAAAGGTTTACTTCCTTTTAGAAGGATGGTGAGTCCAGTTAGTCTTGATGTGAAACTGATGGTACCATTCCGGTCATCCAGGTTATATTTGAATGAAGATAATGAGTTGCATTGTTTAACTTGCAGAGGAACTCTATTCCAAAGCAGGTCAAGGCACTCAGGAGTCCATATCAGTCTATAGAACATAAAGTATAGGGACAAGGCTTCCAGCCTCTCCTGAAACCTAAGGTTGTTATGACCAGAGATAATTTTTATTAGGAAACCTCTGAGGATTTTAGAGCTTTTTGATATGTCTATTGAGGTACACACAAAAGGGTACATTATAGTCTATAACCAGAGCTGAAGAGAGGTAAACATTCACTTCTATGGATCTGGATGAAATACTCTTGGCAACTGGTTGTGATATATAGTAGGATTTCCTGATTATGGTAGTTAAATGGTGGTCAAAGGAGAGAAAACTGTCTACCCAGATTCCAAGGTTTGCAACTACTTTTTCAATTGACAATGGAGTATTGTCTATACTGTAAGCAGTAATAAATTGGTTGGATTCTGAAGGGAACAGTATATTTTGGCATTCAGTTTCATCCCATTATCAATACACTACATGTTTACTAGTTTAAGCGTTTTCTGAATGATACGTGCATCTTCAGGGTTTTGACAATTATACCCACTTTGCAATCATCAGAAACTCTGGTTAACCAGAGATTCTGGTTTTCAGTTTTGTGGCCTGAGAAATAAATGCTGAACAAGAAAGGACCAAGCACAAACCAAAGAAGAACTCCACTAGCCACCTTTGGACTGTTAGAAGAGGCATCTGCTATCGGGCAATGTGTGCTTTCACTTTTTTGTAACAGGATATTCATCTTACCACAGAGGGAAAATGCTTAGGAATGATAGCTTCTTAACAATTTCACTATGTGGTATGATGCTGAATGCTTTGGTCAAATCAAATAGGCAGTCCATAGAGCATTACCACTATTGGCCACTTAAATGGCCTTCTAAAAGGGGTTTACAAGATTTAACAGATGTGACTGACCTTCTGCAAAGCCAAATTATTATGAGTTGGGTCAAATGAGATTTCTAATATCATCATTAATGAGATCTGTTACAATGCACTCCATAAATTTACAGATCAGAATCACAAGGCTGATAAACCTATAATTTCCAAGATCTGTGGCGGATCCACCTCATAGAGGTGCATCACCACAGTGGTGCACCAGTGTTCAAAAACATTACCTGCAATTAAGTTTTGCTTTAACAATTTAAGAAAATACTCAAAGTGTGAATTTTGGCACTGTGTATTAAACAACACAGTATTTTATCAGGACCCATAGAGAAAGTGTTTTAGTCCTTAACAGCACTATGAGAACATGTTCCTTTGAGAGGGAATGTGGTGGGAGACCTGGAATGAGTGGAGTTGGGACAGGAATGTATGTGGAGACGTTAGTGTAAATTTATTGGCTAGTATATTTGCAATTCTACTAGGATTTGAGTGGGATCCATATCTCTTAGTGCAAAAAATCTAGACAAAGCCTAACAAAATTGGGGGACAAAGGCCTAAAAATAGGGACAGATTTTAAATAGTGCTCTTATAAACTTAGAAAGTTGCTAAAGTAACAGGGTTTGTATTAACATACATTTGCGGAAGGCTTTGAAGCCTGAAACTCAAATGTACATCATTATTTTGTGACTACAATCCTCATTTCATCCCAGTGATTTGCCCAAAAACCACAAATATTATGAGGAGCAGACCAAAAATGTGAGGCAAAAATCTGGACATTCTGAGAAAATCTGAACAGTTGAGAGGTATGTATGGGGGCCTCATTATAGAAAAGTCAAGAGCAATGTTTAGTGTTATTTCTTAGTTTTCTTGTATAGTTAATGGATGACTTGTAGTTATCTTTTACCTTATGTACTTACCTCTGTTCAAGGGTTGCTGTGTTGGCCCTTATGGTCCTTTTCAGCTTTTTGGTGAAATTCTTTTACAATGTGATGATATTGATGAATTCTAGCCTTAATGTATGCTTTAAAGAGAATTTTGTTCTTGTTATAAAGTCTATTTATGTTGACTAACAACTGGGGATGTATTTTTTAAATTTCTCATTGTACTTGATTGTAATTGAGACTGCTAGATCAATGCATTTGTCTAAGTGGGTGCAAAAATCCTTAATGTAGATGACTGCAGATTCAGGATATACTTTGGTGATGTTGTGGGTAAATTTAGAGATTTCACCATATAATTGTATAAGGTTCATATTTTTGCAGTCTTTAAACAGTGAGGCATTGGTTAGAAGTGTCACTAATTTGATATCTGACTTAACTGGTGAGGGGGTCATTTCGGCAGAGCAGGTAGATGTCATATTAGTGAGAACTGTATTAAGAATGTTTCAGCCTGTTGTGTGATATATTACATTGCCTTAGAATACCAAGTGTAAGTTTTCTGGCAACAGAAGTGCATTTGATTCATTGACACTTCATAGTGTCCAGTGCTTTGGGGATTAGTTCTGTATAACCAACAGTTAAGGAAGGACAGAGGGAACATTAGCACAATAAGAAGTCATGAGGGAGTATTAAGACAACAGTGGTGGATTCCAAGACAGAGAAATTAAGGGAGTGTTTACGTATTGCAGTCAAAAAGTGTTTGAAACTTTGACTAGGCCAATGCCACCAGTCTTGCTAGCAGCAACTTAGAGCAGTTAAATGTAGAATAAGGCAAGCTGGTTTCAACCTGTGAAAAATCAAAACCAAAGCCTATAATTTGAAAGAAAATAGTTTGGTAATACCGATTCAGAGGAAAGAATGAAAATGCTCTCACGTCACACTATTCAGCTATGCCTTCCACAGAGCTGTGCTAAGTGGTACTCAGCACAATATATATGAAACAAGGAAAGATCAAGAGTCACTCAGAAACAACTCTAGTTTGAGCTTATAATGCTCAGAGACTTAGAAATAGCAATAATTATTTTTCTTTCTCCAGAATAATGACTACACTTCTAAGATGGAACCCACGCCTGTCCAAAAAGACAGTTTTTAGATAAGCATATAAAGCAGTACAAAGTATATAAAATAATTGTCAGAAACAGTTTGGAATGCAAATAGCAACTAGGGAACTTTAAGTGCAACACAGATTTGTATTTCCCTGCAGTGGATAATCTTCGAAGATATTAAAAAAGAAAACATTTTGAAGACTTTCAGTCTAGTGCACAATGGTACAGCTCAAGACAGTCCAGGCATAAGGAACAGCAATGGTACCCTAATCAGTGCAATAAATATAAAATGAGCAAACATCATGAACCAATCAGAAACAACTTTAATTTGAGCCTGTCATGCTTGGTGATATAAAAATTACTTGTATTAGCCTTCTTTCACAAGAATAATCATTAGACTTCAAGATTTCTAAGATTGCTCCCACACCTGGTCAAAAAGACTTTTCTCCGATGTTATGCAATCATGGTGTTCCTATATGAAAATAAGAGAGCTATGAGGGTGAAGCCCCCCAAAAAATGAATGCATAGTGAGTTTATCCCACAGCAAAAGTACAGTTGATTACTAGGTAAGCTGTATTCTTGACAAATGCAACAGAATAAAAAAATTATGGATGTTCTTGTTTTGATCATTCACAGGGCAAATAGTGGAAACTTTTATAAGTCGTTGCACTTGTTAAGTTACATGGCTGATTTTCATGAAGCTTTCACAGAGGACTAGTTTTGTGCCCCTTCACCACTACCTGTGAAGAGCTTGAAGGATACATCCTTTCATCTATACTGTTTGCAAATTATATTTCACCAGAATGATAAAGAAGCTGACAGTATTAAACGAGTTCCTATATTTTTGCAAATGCACTTTCATTTGTACATATCTTTCACTACTGGGTCTGATATGCAAAGCTCCATGTTAAACTCCTGCTCTTCACATAGATCAGTAGGACAGTCTACACTGGAATGAAGAAGAATTCCACTAAATAGACATATTGGCAATGTACCTTTTCTATATTTTTCAACCTCAAGAGCATTAACTCTCTCAAGCATAAAATATATCTTTTGCATACCTACAGCTCACACCCTTACCTCCTTATGGCATCCAGAATATTAGGGACTTACCAGCTAATAATAGGCAGTACTACAAAAGGCAGGGAGTATTAATAAAATGACACTAGGATTGTTAGTCTAGGATGGCCTGCAGTGGAGAAATTTAAATTTGTTTGCCACTTAGTATTCAGATTTTCATATCTGTGTTCAGATTTTCATAACTGAGAGACCTACAGTTCATTGAGCTGCATGATATGAAACACTGATGTGGAAGACAGGACGATTCACTGAAAATGCTGGTTCATATCACACTATACTGAAAAATATTGCCAGTTGCTTGTTATTAATTATAAAAATAAGTAATATTTCCATTTGTGCTTAATACTTCAAAAACATGTGACTAAAGCGCATATTTCTGTAAATATCTCTGTAAATGTGTACTTACCGAGGAATTCCTTGTTGTCACCTGAAAACTTGTCTGGTTAACAAAAAATGTCCTAACAATATCTTTGAAAGATCAACATCCTTAATTTGTAAGGGTGTTAATAAAATAGTACTGTTTGCTTCCTTCTGAGGATGTGTTGTTTAAAGTGGTAAGTCAAGTGGCCTCATCACAGCAACTGTATTACAGAAATTAACATATATTTATTAAAAAAAAACCCTTACAGTTTCAGTGCATTTACTGGTGGCAGTTTTCTGTTGCATATAGTTCATTCCATAGTAATTTAAATGGATTTCTACTGAACCTTGAATACATCTCTTATTTTTTTTTAAACAGGTTTACTAGAAACATCCCTAAAGCATATGCGCAGCAGGCTCATCCAAAAAGCAGTCTGAGTCCACTCAATCCACCCACCATTTATTTTGGACAAACTTTGTATCACCTCTGCCCTTGTGCATTAAGTATGTGTTAGGAGCATTCGGTCTTTTCTTTGTGTATTTTAGCCTGCACGGTGACTAGTCTGAAGACAAGTGTTCCAGTGTCCTAGTTTGTAAGGAATAGCCTTATAGTCTGTAAACCCTCCTTCACTGACATCCTGCTGGTCAGCTTTTTCTACTTCCCAGCAGACACTGATGTTTAGTCTTACTGCTCTTATTCAAACTATTAGTTTCTCTTATATTTTCTTCACTTTTTCTAGACTTATTACACCTATTATTTATATCCTCCTGTGTTTCTTTAGTGGAACTGCATGCCTTCAAGGAGGTCCCTCTTGGTCACCCTTCCTTTCTTATTTCTCATTTCCTGAGACAGTTATTAAACCACTTTCAGCTCTGAGCTTGTATTTGTCCACAGTCACCATTGGCACAGTGCACTCAACTGTCTCTTTAGTGTGTTTTTATTTTTCTATAGAAGTGTCCCTGCAAGCAAATCTATATGTATGCATGTAACAGTGAAGTCTGCAGTTTGAACACCAGTGTCTGTGACATATTTTTATGTAAATTATAAATACTATGGCAGCCTAAAGCAAAGAACTTTGTTCACTATAATAGCTTAATTTTCTTAGACCACAGCAGTCCCATTGGTACTCATTCCTTCAGCGGTGCTCCATTGATTGCTTTTAGCAGTCCACTGCCTCCCTTCCTTATGTTTATTTCTCCTTTCATCCACATGCCTGTGTAACCACTTTGAGTTCTGAGACAGTTTTTTTTTTTTCCTAGAGCTGCAGATCTGCATTCTGGCTTACTGTTTTTCATTGCTTTGCTGATTTGTGGGGGGAGGGGTAGCCTTTGGACTTTGCATTTTAAAGTCCATAGAAACCTGCTTACCATTACAGAGTTGTTCAAGCAGTGAAGTGCAATTTATTTATTGTTATATGTCACCATTAGTCAGGTCAAGGTGATATTGGATTAACTCTTCTACTAAAACTATGTGCTAGAGCAACAAAATCAAGACTTTCATCTACTGCACAGAGGCATTTTAAACTGCATTGCTCCTTTTACTTATCTGAATCAGCAGAATTTTGACTGTTAAAATCTATTGATTAATTGTTTTCTCTGTGTCTTTGCCAAGCTTTCAACCCTCTTTGTTCACTCTTGCTAAAGCCCAGGCTCACTCTGCTCCTCTACTCCACCCCAATTCCCACCCACTTCCTTCTACTCTACCTTCATACTTCCATAGTACCACCCACATGTTCCTATGGTCCCCTCCAGAAGAAAAACAATCAACAGAATTACTACTAATAGTAACACCCACTCTTGTTTACCACCGAAGACTCCCTGTCAAACTGTTCTACTCCTTTCATCCTATAACTATCACATTACATCTCTACAACCAACCCAGTACCCTCACAACATTGTATAATCCTAATTTACAACAAAGATAAAACATAAGTTAAATAAAATGCCTATAACTTAGATTATTTTACTACTCCTCCTCCTCACTCTACTAACCTTCATCACCAGTTATCAAATCCACCTCCTTCAAGGACTTCAACCAGTCCTCACGAAGAATATCAACATCGACACAGCCTGCTTTTCTCCACAGCACCCTATCTCTGCAAACAAACCACATGATTTATTTATCTATAAATATCTCAAAACTAAGTTTTCAAATTTATGATCAAATAAGAAACCAAGACCAAAATCTAAGTTGCCATTTTGGGACACAGGTGGACAGTAGTCTCTCCTTTGATAATCACATTGTCACAGTGGTCAGGAAATCCTTCTACGTGGCTCATCTCATCACAAAAGGATTCTCATCCGGAAAAAAAGAGGTCATTGTTCCCCTCTACTCATCACTCATTAGACCCACTATAGAGTGCAACGCCCCTTTTTTTTATGTACCTCACAAGACATCTACAACAACTGGAAAGACCACAGAAATACCTCACAAAGAGGATTACTGGCCTGAAACAGATGCCCTATGCAGACCGTCTCAAAAAACAACAGCTTTACTCCATCGCATATCGCCTACTCAGGGGGCGATCTCTGCCTAACATACAAAGCTATGTCAAACCCAGAGCTGTTGGACATGCTCCACTTAAAAAAATCCCAGTCCCTCCGAGCTACACGCTCTAGGGACCTAAACCTTGTCACCACAATAAACAAAACATGCTGGAGGGATATATTCCTGTCCCAGGGACTTCCCATACTCTGGAACAGACTACCTATCTATGTCAAACAGAGCTCCTCATTAGCACTCTTCAAGAAAAATGTTGATGATTGGATGGGAAATGGGAAATTCACCCCAGGGATCACTTCTGTGGCTCTGCTCGACAGGGGCACAGGAAAATAATTATCTTGGGTGGCGAAAGCCAGGGTACATTTTTTGGCTAGGCTTGTATGGGCCCTAGGGCTGATAGCCTAGTACCTACCTATGAACCATACTGTTCTCTGTAAAATATCAAATAAAAAAATTAGAGGAGATATTCAACCCAACCCAGGTGCCACCATTCATAAAACCATCACTTCTGACCACAGAATTAACCAATCACCTAATACCCCTCAACAAAAAAAAAAAACAGAATCCCAACTCACCTTATTAAATATGAACCTATGAAGTATGTACTACAAAATCCATGACATACATGCCTACCTTGCCATGTACACTCCTGATGTAGTCATAGCTACCGACACCTGTTTAAAAAAGAAATAAAGGATAATGAGATCACCCCCCCCCTCACAGAATACAATATACTCGGTCATGACAAACAAAACAAGCATGCAGGTGGTGTAGCAATCATCCATTAAAATTCCCTATCACCTTACTCCCACAGAAAATACCCAAATGTAATAATGCTGAACTTCTAATGTTCTTCTTTCGCCTTTTCCCGAGGTGCCAGCTCGACGCCCAACCTTCAAAAAAAGCACACCCATTCTACGCATATCTTTCGAACGCCACTCGACTGTGGGGAGGACATGCAGACTCCACACAGAAGGCGCTCCAGCCGAGAATCGAACAGGAGAACCTCTTGCTGTGAGGCAACAATGCTACTGCTGCACCACTGTGGCTATGAACTTCTAATAACAGTCCTAAAAATCAACAATAGGAAAACTATACATTTAACAGCAATTAATATACCACCAGGAAATAATATTGATACTGCTCTAAATGTCATGCATTGGACATCCCAACAAATTAACCATGAAACTATAATATTTGGAGACTTAAATATAGACTGGCAACTTATAAGTTCCACTAACTCTACTGAATCCATAAACTTATATAGTATTGAACAATTAATAACCACACTCAGTAGAATCAATAAAACATCAGGGAGTACTCAACATTAGACTGGATTGTTACAAACAAACCATACAAACTGACAAAAGTAGACTGCTGCTCAGATAGCATAAGTGACCACATAGCAACATATACCATTTAAACTCACCATAATCTAGATAAACATATCATCTGTAATCAAATATGAAATACAAACAATTTCAGCAAAGATATTTTCAATGAAACACTAAAACAATATAACTGGAATGTACTTAAAATAATGCTGTTAAATACTGCTGTTGAGCACTTTAATAACATATTCTTAGAGACCTTAAATAACCTAGCACCAGTATGTAATAAAAGAGTAAAGTCCAACTTTGCACCGTGGCTAACAAAAGAAACAAAAAAAAACTCATGATAAAAAGGGATAAAGCCTGGAATAGAACTCAAAATGCCTTCCAGCAATTTAGACATCTTAGAAACCTTGTAAAACTCCATGTCAAACATGACAAACAAACATACTATACCAACCTACAAGACAAACATCAGTACAATTAAACACATTTTGGTCATCAGTAAACAGACTATGGCAGACTCTACCCCCACTCAGTTTAATTCCTACTTTATACAATAAATATTATATCTCTTAGACAATATAGATCTGCCCCCCTCACTCTCTACAGCACATCTACAGAGTTTAATTACTACAGACTAATAATGATTTTCTCCCTCCTCTCCAAAATATTAGAGAAATGCATCCATATGCAGCTGATACAATACCTAACCTCAAATAACCTACTCTCAGAACACAGCATGGCTTTAGGCCCCAGCACAGCACCACTACCGCTCTACATTTTACCAATATAATACACTGACATAGAAACAATGGTCTGCTTGTGTCCACCATGTTCTTAGACTTGTCCGAGGCATTTCTTACTCTCTTGCACCAGCAACTGCTCATGCAACTCTCTCAATAGGATGCTCACAATGCTCCTTGTTGTGGTACCTTAGTTACCAATCTGGAAGACAACAAGCCATTAAATGGCAACAAAGCAACTCATCCTTTCAACCAGTTTCTACAAGTGTCCCTCAGGGCTCTATCATGGGTCCTCTCCTATTTAATATATTTATTAATAACCTTTATACTTCCACTCATCATGCTAGTTTATTTCAGTAGGCATTTAACTCAACATTGATATGTGCAACATCAACAATAAATAAGCTCCAAGACATTACTCAAAAATCTTTCTCCTCTATAAAAACCTGGCTCAAAGAATCGAACCTACTACTCAATCCCAAGAAAACTAAGTTAATGCTTTTTACCTCAAAAAGTTGCCAAAATCAAAAGCAATCTTTTTCCATAAAATCAGCAAATAATACTGTCATAGAAACTGTAACTCATTATTATAATAGATGGCAATCTCAAATATGGCCAGCATTTAATGCACACTATTAAATTTGTACAACAGAAACTACGGCCCCTTTATAGGATCAATGGATCCCTTACAGATACTGCAAGAAAAACCTTCTTATTGACAACTGTCTTATGCACTGCTCCTATCCGAACAAACTTAAACAACACTCAAAGAAAGAAACTTGCCTCCTGCTACATTACAACAGCTCAGTTTGCCACCAGTCTTCCTCATAGGACCCACCATTGTCATAGCTTAAAGCAATTAAACTGGCTTGAGCTGCACAACTACATAACATATTTATAACTAGCTGCAGTACGCAAACTCATTCATCATCCAGAAAAATGCCCTGCAGTACAAAACTTATTACTTATTATTGTTCAGCAAGGGATCTCTGTTCTAATAATAAATTCTTACTACTCACAAATAAGTCAGATAATGCTGTAGGAGATTTGCTCTACTCCCAGTAAGTTGCTAAACACTGGAATCATATCCCTACACAAATAAAACTCTCTGACAAACTAAATAGTTTTATACCACATACCATACCATATACCATCTACAATCCACTAAGTTGCACGTGGGCTTTCTCTTTAGTAACTTCTACTTCTGTAAAATCTTATTATGTATAAATGTAACTACTCTATGTGTATAAATGTAAATAGAAATGTAACTACTTTGTATTTAACTGGAACTAAGGATAATGTAATGTAAACAAATGAAGCTGTTCTCCCTGGGCCTCCACTGAAAGTGGGTATTACCCAGTCAGACTTTCCTGGTACACAAATACAAATAAACAAATAAATAAATAATATTTATTTATTTTATTATTTTACATTTGTTTACCGGGGGTGTCTGACTGAGCCCAAAAGGCCCTTTTTCTGCAGAGGCCTGGGGAGAAAAGCTCTACATGGAAAAATTACAGATACATGTAGATATTTAGACATGATCAGTATACACACAAATTACAATAGACATGCTTTTACAGTGGTATGCAGCACAGCAGTTACAGTGGAGAGAACAAATAAGAAAATATTAATTTAAAAATAAAGGTAATTAATAGATTTGTGGTGTACAGCTGAAATTTGGAACATAGGTAGAATACATACATAGTACACAGGTACAGTACATACATTGTACATTAGCCAATGTTTGTGAGTAAGAGTGAAAACTATTATCAAATACTCTAGGTTTAGTATGTGTACCTTATCTGCTTTCACTAGCCTGGGAAGCAGTCATGGCACTGCCAACTTTGCTTGAGATGTTGCCTAATGAGGTTTTTAAAGGAGGCTTTGGACGATGTGTTTTGTATGCTAGTGGGGAGAGAGTTCCATTTTTTAGCCACTGAACTACTATATAGTGCATCTCCAAAGCTATTGTAGCTGTTGGTGACTTCTAGTAGTAGTTTGCTTGATGATCTAAGAGGCCTTTTGGCTGAGTGATGTTGCATTAAGTTTTTGAGGTCAGGACACTTATTGGGGAGGTAATATATAGAATGACAGAGGCAGAGCTGATTGTAGTTAGGAGGTTGAGCAGTTCAAGACAGTGGAGCTGTCTCAAAGCAGTACAGTGATGAGTTCTGTATGAGCAATTTGCAGCAAAGCGGGCAATTCTGTTATAGCAGGCTTCCATTTTGCTTAGTTCAGTTTTGTTGAGATTAGTCAGAATGGGAGATGCATAGAGTAGGGTGGATAGAAGTTGGGAGCGAGCAATGACTGATTTTGTGTTGTTGGTAAGAAATGGTTTGATATGGTAGAGTGATCCCAGTTTGGCATGTACTTTTTTTAATAGTTAAGTTGAGATGACTATCAAATTTTAGATGGGAGTCTATGTTGCATAGTTTTTCAAGATATGAAAATTTGTTTAGTAAGGTTTGGAAAACAATATAATTTGGGGTTTATTGCGCATTACAATATATTACAGTATGGAAAAGACAATGAATGCATTGACTATTATCAGTACAAAGAATGCAATATATTACATGAATACATTAACTATTATCACTACAAAGTATGCTTCTTACTGATAACATTGTTTTTATACAGTTTTAATATCTTTTATTGTTCACAGAATATTCACATTTGTCTATTTATGCTTTTTAAGTTTATTTTTCAAAAAACGCTCCAAAATGCAAGAGGTGTGAAGGCTGTTAGAGGTGTGACATTCCACACCACATATGTGTTAATGCATTAAAAATCAAACTAGAGGGTCAGAAAAAGGTATTATTTTTCACAAAAGAAACTGCTCCTATACTAGACCCTATGTAGTTAGTGACAAGAAATCTTCATATAAGCTTACCTTATTCATTTAACAAACCATGTACCAAGAAGCAGGTCTGAATTTATGAAGAACATCTATAAATCTAAGAGAATAAGAAGCCTAACTCCATGTTGCAGAGGGATGAAGCCTTCACCACAACCAAACTGTTTGAAGTTAAATTAGAAGCCCTGGTATTTGAAGAGTCAGACAGAGATGGGTTGGAGTTAAGAATCATGCTCTGTTTACCTGTCTTTGGGAGGGCAGGGTCACACACACTTGGGGGCATACTGTGTGGTACAATCTCCCTAGTGGAGACCAGGGAGACTCCTGCTCATTCTTCAGAGGGAGGGGCAGGGCTGCTTGGAGGGAACGCTCCATGGGTAGGATGATTGATGTCCTCCAAAGGCAGCCCACTGCACACTACTCCACTGTGTCCTGGGTGTGCATGAGCCTAGGGTGGGGAGTAAAAGGAAAAGTCCTTGAATCACCCCTGATGGCTTTCTAAATGATGAGCCCTGTCAGTCAGTTCTTGCCAGTAGGGAATGAATGTGTTTATTGACTGAGAGTGGGTCTAGTAGTTAGCAGGCAACAGGAGGCAAAAGTCAGAAAAAAATCTTAGAGGAGCAAGGCTAAATCAGAGTCTCAGAATCATATGCCTAAATCAAAGCAGTTGAGAGATACGCCATCTTTAATCCAAGCTAAGCAGCTTACAGTATCTACCAAATATTTGCTGGTATGGAAATGTCTTCAGATGTGGTTTTCAACAACAGCTTGACTCTTTCTGTTTAGGTTGTATCAGTTACTGATACTACTTTTATTTTCTATTGTCAAAACGTCAGCAGTATGTAACATTGTTTCTTGCCTAACGACTTTGTACTTCTAGTATGTATTTTGATTAACTCTACGTAAGACTGCTTAAGTGAGCTTTACAATTTGCAGCAAGTGCAGAACTCTGAGGAACTAATATTCGATGTACTATTTGTGGAAATCCCATCATATGTCAAGTTATTGTCAAAACTATTTTTAGTATATAATGCCAAAATGCATAGAAAAGATTTTAATGGCATACACATTGACTGTGCCCTTACATATCTACATGTCAAAGTAAACTTTATTGTCATTCGGAAATCATAGAAGTACAAAAACTGAACAAAATTCCATGTCTCCAGACTCAATGTGCAGACAATATATAGACTATTTTCACAGACATTTACACATATAACACCTAGCTATTACATCACGGATATGCAGGTAGTTAGACTAATATTGCACATAATTAGACAGACATTTTTGAACACTTGAGTTAAGACATTGCATTGATCCTTGCACAGAAAGAAACATTTCAGTACTACACTGTGAACATTAGAGTATTGCACTATGGACCTTAGAGTATTGCACTATGGTTAGTTTACAAATTAACAACACGTATTGCACTGAAAGAAGAGGTATTTTACTGCATTGCTACAGCCCTAGATGGCATATAAGTTATAGTCATGGTGAATATTGCTCTAAGCATTATATGAGACTGGTAACCAGGTTAATGCACAATGTGAGACAGTTTCTGCTGACCCAGGTGGACAACATAGAGTGTGGTGGTTAGTAGAGTTCAGCAGCCTGATGACATTAGGGAAGAAGCTGTTCCGGAATCTTGTAATTCTGCAACTTATGCTTCAGAAGCACTTTCCAGATGAAAGATGCAGGAACAGTCTGTAAGCAGGGTGAGTGTTGTCTTTAATTATTCCTCTGGCCCTGCTGAGACATCTGGATAAGTACAAGTTGTGGATAGGTGGTAAGGTGGTCTTAATAATCATCTCAGCTGTCTTCACCACTCTCTGGAGGGATTTGCGCTCACTGGTAGAGCAGCTTTCATACCATACTACAAGGTTGTTTGTCAGGATGCGTTTTATAGTACCTCTGTAGAAGATAGCAAGGAGTGTCAATAGGAGATTTGCTCTCTTTAGCCTTCTTAAAAAAGTGCAATCTCTGATGCGCTTTCTTGACTATGGCATTTGTATCGATGTTCCAAGACAAGTCCTCATCGATGTGCACTCCCAGAAACTTCGTGCTTCTCACTCTTTCCACTGTTCCCCCATTGATGGTGAGGGGAGAATGTTCCTTGTGATTTTTCCTGTAGTCCACAATTATCTCTTTTGTCTTGTTCACATCTAGTGCTAAGTTGTTATTTTCACACCAGGTAATCAATTGCTCTACCTCATCTCTATATGCTGTTTCATTGCCATTACTGATGAGGCCCACCACCGTTGTGTCATCAGCAAGTTTGATGATGTGATTTGTATACCTTATATACCTTGATGTGTCTTAAGCTTGAAGCATGATATAGTTATGCCCCTAACAACATTGTTTAATCTCAGCTTCCATGCATATTTTCTACCAAGTGATTGGAAAACAGCTGCAGTCATTCTTCTGCATATCATCCACAGACCCATAGGTCTGACCAGCCTCATATGCAAAGCAAGAAAGATGTGATATGGAACTAATAAATCAGATCGTAAGGAACATCCAAGCACTGGACTCATCTCCATTTGGATTCATTAAGGGCAGGTCATGCTCACTCAGCCTGATGGATTTTTTGAAAAGGTTGCCAAAGATATGGTTGAAAGCAAAATGGTACCTACCACATACCTTGTCCTGGCCAAAGCTTTTGACACGATTTCCCACCCAGGCTTAGTAGAAAAGTTAAATAAACTATAAAATAAACTGCGGGATTGCAAACTAGCTCACAAATAGGACACAGGTAACCAAAAATAGGAAAAGTTACCTCCACAAAGAGACCAGCCACCAGTGGAGTTCCTCAGGATTCTGTGCTGGGACCTGTCCTGTTTGGCATCAACTATTCTAAGTAAAAGCCATTACCAAATATGTTCTGGCTGACTAAGTTTGCAGAAGACTGCAAGCTAGGAGCAGTCACTGAATTGCCAAATGACTTAGCCATCCTGCAGGAAGTTTTGTCTCAAATAAATAACTGGTATTAACATCATGTTCTGAAACTAAATGCCAAAACTATAGTATTGTATCCTTTAGGACAGCAGCTATACCAGGGAACTACCACACTGGCAATACATCCCTAAGAGTTGACCCAGCTGTCTGGGAATTTGGAACTTATATGGACAGTAACCTAAATTTTGACCAACATGTGTCTGTCATGTAAGAAAGTCTTTCTATATTGCACAGCTTATAAACAAAGGGACTGTGTCTAGATCTAGGGATGTGATTGCCCCCTTTACTCACCCCTCATTAGGCCAGTCATTGAATATAATGCCCCCTTTGGCATGTATCTGTCCAGACACATGCAACAAGTGGAATGTCCACAGAGATACCTCACTAAAAGTAACATGCCCTACATGGACTGACTCAAAGCCCTGTCACCATACTTGGTATTCTACAGACTGCTAAAAGTGACCTGTGTCTGGCATAAAAGGCATCCTTTGACCCATTACTGAAGGATTATTGCCCACCATCAAGTCAAATGACATTAGAAATAGTCTAGGGATCTAAACCTTTTCTGTAACGTCAACAGAATGGTTTAGAGTGAGAGCGAGAGAGAAAGAGAGAGAGAGAGATTTCACAGAGGATACTGCTGCTGTTGAGCAGACTGCCCATTCACATAAAAGTTAATCATTGTCCATATTCAAGTGCTACTTAGATCTATGGATGGCAAACAGAAAATTTACTCCAGAACTGGCTCCTGTACTACTAATAGACAGAGGCAGCTCTTAAATGCTTTATCCCATGCATGAGTCCCCTCAAATTATTTATGATAGGATCCCAGTTATTCATGCTAGGGGTGATATATAATTATCAACCATGGGGTGGGTAAGGCCAGTCTATAACCAAATGGGATGGGTTATTTCAAGCACAAAAAGGGAAACTGGGCAGGCTTAAAATGGCCTGCAAGGGCAGCTAGCCTAGTACTTCCCTATGAACCTATGAACAAGGGAGAACGTCATGTCTGTTTGAGATAACTGATTATACTTTGATACTAGAGCTGCACTGTGTGGTCTATTTTTTATTTTTTTTATCTATTTAACATGCATGCCTGGGTCGCCTGAACCTGTTACCCCTTGCACTGGTTTTCTGCATACTACTGTCTGTCATAGACCAAATCTGAATAAGGTTACCCACACCTTTTTTCAATTTAATTTTTAACTTGGATATATTATCTTCCACTTAATTATGTGGCAAACTGTGCAACAAAACTTTTCTGTAGCTCTTAAATTTCTTATGGCAAGAAAGGATTATTGCATCCATAGAGCTTTCAGCTACATAATCCTAAAACACCATATGTGTGAGACATGTTTTTCCAGGCTGTCCACACTATATATTTTAACTCAGGTTGTAGTTACCACCTGTGTTCCGTTACTGTACCCCATTGCTTGCAATCATATTGTATCCTACAACAGTGAAAGAGAAGAGGAGAGTTGAAAGCTGGAGGTGTAATACTGCAAATGTCAGGGGTATTTTTCTAATAGCCTTAGACCGTTCCACACCAAATATGCAGTGCAGGAGTGCCAATGTGTACTACCACAAGACAATTTCATCTAGGACTGCCGAGTGAGCTGGACCCTCCAATATTTAACAGAAGGATTAACAGAAATAATAGAATCTCCCTCTATCTCTTAACCCTTTCTTCACACAAATGAAGGAGAATAAACCAACTGCTCCTTTACTTTCTCCCTGGCAGCAGGCCCTACTGGGATCTGGGGTTCCAAGCAAGCCAAATCACCAGTGGTGTGGGCACATGTTCTGTCATTCATGCCACTGGTTTGCATAACATTTGAACCTTCACTTGAACCCCATTATCTCCTTATTCTCTTCCTATTCTTAAGTTTTCCTGAAGGAAACATATTGAAAGCCTAGCAGTCCACAAATCTTTATGTAGACATTTAAGTATCCTGGCACATTTTCTTCTGTTGAGATAATCAGCATATTAGAAGAAGAGCTTCTAACAGTAATCATTCTACTCCATACCTATTATGCTTGCCTTTAACAAATCCTAACTAACCAGTGCTTTAACCTTACAACTGGTCCATCTGCATATCTCTCAACTTCTTGTTTCAAGAGTTCTGGACAAAGCCAAAAATAATGTGGTCAAAGGTTCAGAATCATTGACAACATCTAAACATTACTCTAATTCACTTAAAAATGCAAATAGAACAACAGATTTTACATCGACATTCATTTTCCGAAGAACAAAAAGTATGTAATTTTAATGTCTGGCATTATTGACTGACTACAACAGCACACACATGGATAAGGGTCCTAAGAACATAAAGGGAAAATATTTTTCTCATCCATATATTACTATGTATTATATTTTGAACCATACTTGCATATGGCTATGCCTCTGAAGGATTTATTCCTTAGACACTCCTGTACGATTTATTGTATTTCTATATTACTTCTAGTGCACGGAGCATGGTGATTAAGCTCCGATATTCATAAAAAGACAAATCAGTTAAGCAATACTATAGAGCAAGACCCAATCTTAAGAAATGCTAAGCAGGCACTTGCTTAACTTGTAAGATAGGGTCTCATGCTAGGCAGCCAAATCTCCCAGTACTGACCAGCAAACCACAGTGAATATTTGTTTCTGCTTGCTGTCTGTGCTGGGAATGGGTCCTTGACTTCCTCGTATAAACTTAAAAAGTTGCTAGAATAACAGGATTTGTGTTAGCATGCATTATCTGGAGGATACGAAATTTGCAAAATTAAATTCTGTAATTATTTAGTGATTTCAATACTCAGTGATTTACCTGAAAAAAATATTACAAGAAATAGACCTAACATATGAGGCAAAAATCTGGATAGTTTGAAAGGCATGGAAGGTGAATGTAAACATAATAGAATAAAATATATTGTCTTTCTGACAGTGCTCACTAAGTGATTGATGGCTTTGAAAGCCAACAAAACACTTAGCATTTTTTTATCTGTAGCCACTAGTACATGCAACAGATAGAACCCGATCCAGTACAAAAAATTATGATTGTGTCGCCTAACATAACTTACTTATCGTGTGTCTTGATGTCCATGTCTCAAATCCATAACAAGCAGGTTATGGTTTGTGACCCGCTCATAACCCTTTATGTTACACTTTATTCTGTATACATTTTCAATGTACTTGCATTTGTGGTCTGTTTTACTGTGTATATGCTGTTTTTGCCAGTTTGGCCCAGATCATAGTTGAAAAGGGTCTTCAGAAAAGTTTAAAAGACATCAGCTAGATAGACAGACAGACAGATAGATAGATACACAGGTAATTAATTATTAGTTATTTACAAGCAAATCAAACATCTTATAAAGGATAGGGCAAAACTAGCAAGCCAACTCAAGGACATTCTGCAAAATCTGTGACAGTTAAGAAGTATATCCAACTGTTCCTTTTTATTGACTATCTCCTTCAGCCTAAAACAGCAAATGTCCTCATCTCCAGTATCCGTGTTTTAAACCCACATCTAGTGTTGTATCCCTGATATTGGGACATCTTTGTCTTACTTACCAAATAATCTATGCTTCTTAAAGTAAAGCTGGTTAGCGATTCCTTTTGCAAAGGAGTAGCAATAGTTAGTGTTTGTCTGAGGTCAGTGGTCACTTTTTCCTCTACCACTTGAACTGCAACTGCTTACCCACCCAAGTCAGAACACATCAAAGGTAATGTAGTTAGATTTGCTGGATCCATATTTGCATCTGTATATTCCATATATTATATAATGTTCCCTACATACTTGCCATGCTGAAGTTCAATACCTGTACGATCAGCTCTAAAATGTGATCACCGACATTTGATTCCTGTCATCCGTACAAAAATAATGCAGTATGTTAGAGAATTTTCTTTACTCCAAAATATAGCGATCTAAAATTTAGAATGTATAAGTAGCACAAAGATTCAATTCCCCCACATCAGGAGTGCAGTGAGGCTGATTTAAGAGCATTGCAGTGAGTTTGGAATATCAGTACTTGCCTTAGAGCTCGATGTTTAGTGATCATACTTTTCAGCATTGATCTGCCTTGTGTCATTGTTTAGTTTTGGAACCTGAAGATCAAAGGCAAGAAAAAACAAAGTGCTACTAAACCAGCACAGCTCCTGATGCCAAACAGCAGGACTAAATGCCTCCCAAACACACGTATGCTTGTTCTGGAAGTCAAAGGCAAAAACAACAAGCTGCTACTAAGTCAGATAGCCAAACTCACTGAAGCAGGTCTTTTTAAATTCCAAAGGGATAAGCAAACAAGACGCCAATACGACTTCAATTTTATTAAGCACCACAATACTGCTTTTCATTGGCTGTTGGCTATCTGGCTGAGTTTATCTTTGATGAGTTTCACCTCTCTGACTGTGCTTATTGGAGGTGTTTAGTTCTGCTGCTTGGAATTAGGAACTGTGTTGGCTTAGTAGCAGCTTGTTGTTTTTGCCTTTGACTTCCAGAACAAGCATACGTGTGTTTGGGAGGCATTTAGTCCTGCTGTTTGGCATCAGGAGCTGTGCTGGTTTAGTAGTAGTCTTGGAACCTCCCTACCTTAATATATTGATACAATGGCATTCCCCTTCCAGCAATTTCTATGGCTGAATACCTCCCTACTTTTTTTGTGCACTATTTCATCTTATAAGGTGACAAGACAGTTTTTCAGAAAGCTAAACATTCAGCTCCTTATCCATTGGTTGGCATCATTTTGTTCTATAACTTATTTAAATTTCTATAATCTTCATTAAATTCTTACAAAGTCATTCTGTACTACTGCGAAGCCATTTAGTTTCATTGAAGTGGTCTGACTTAATGTTTATGTCAGTTGAAAAAAGTATGTACTTGCATAATATTGACATAACCACACAATGAATACAATGCTTACACCTTAAGACAAACTTTAAGAAGGGAAATGGATTAGTTGTTCTACTGGGGATGCCTTTAATGTGGCTTCACACAGAGTCAAAACGTATAAGGAAATGTGTTTTAAAAATGAGAAAATGAATTTAAAATACAACCACAGAAAGGTTGCTTGACAGAAGAAAACACACCTACTGAAAGTTCTGTGGTGAAGAATTTTTCCATACATTGTGAAATGCTACTGAGACATAAAGCTTTTTTCCATCACTTTTGAATGATGTGGGCAGTTAGGAAAGCCACAAATTCAGCCTAAGACATTACTACATTTATTTTTCTGCTGACATCTTATTTTGTGCACATGCAATGTCTAACTGTTTTGAACTAAGCATCTATGCTATTTTTCAGGTTAGTCTAGCTGTCAGGATTGAACTGTAATCCCACACAAATCTGAACTGTAACAATGCATTAGGGATGCTCAGGAACATCTGTTAAAGTTATAAACTTAGATTTACTGCCATGGACCTTACAGTGGGCTCTTTTGTGAACATGCAGGTTAAGGTCAATAGTTTGATTTGTCACTCTTTCAGAAACAAGCCGTATACTTCAGAATGAACATTGCCTACTGCACAGATCTTAATTTATCTATGCAGTCATGTGCATGCATGGATATTAAGGCAGAAAAAATGACTTAATCTAAAAACTACTTCCTCTGAGATACATTTGCCTGAGGGAGAAATAAGTGCTACTTAGTCTAACAGGTGTATGTACACCCTGGCTACGGGAACTGATGTCAATACTATACACCTCTGTCCATTCTCACAAATGTTTTATGCTTGGAATGACCCTTGCGGCAAAAAGCCACTTCCTCTTTCAAGATGTTAACCCTGAACAGTGCATGTGTTCAGAATTTATGAATTTGTGCATGTAATTTTCCTGAAAGTTGTTACCTGCTTCCACTTCATAGATGACTTTAGGTGTTCATCTTGCTATTTATTTTATTTTATTTATATTTTTAGCAGGGTAGGGCACTGATCAATATTGACCAATGAAAGCCTTGCCCTGGCAGAAATACAAAACATTTCACAAATGAAAAATACAGAAATGCAAACAATAACAGAATAGTTCAGACTAATTACATAGAAAAAAAAGGTTTTGTATATGCATTCCAGTCAACAAGCACAGTACAATGCACAATGCAATGCACAATCAAGCAGAGTGCAATGTAAACTATATACATTAGTTTCTAAAGTGTGTCAATTGTCAATGAATCTTGAGAGAAGATAAGGGACTCAGAAAGAGATAGGTTAGGTGACATGCCCTGTGTTAGCCTGGATGAAGAAGTGCTTTTTGAGTTGCATTCTGAATTTGTAATTTCATAGGTTTGCACTAGGTTAACTGCCTTTGTGAGCCATTTCAAGCCTAGCCAATTATCCCTTGTGAGACTCAACCCCTGTACCAGATGTTTGCAAGGCAAACACCTTAACCATTAAGCCACTCTCCCAACCCCTAATTTCCTTAATGTTAATGGGGAGAGCTTGCCAAAAAGTAGGTGCACGAGAGGAGAAAGCATGTGCAGTTCTGTGGAGTTTGGTTCTGGGGTAATGAGAGTTGGTGTGGCTTGTGAGTAGTGTCTCTTCTTATGCATTAATTTATGTCCTTTCTATGAGACTCTAAATTCATCTCCTATACTCAGTTGTTTTAGGTTTCTACAGCCACCAGCCTTGAATCATTTCAGTTGCTGCCTTCTGTCCTGCTTTTATCAAGCCTATGCTGTTAAACTGGACATACTTCAGCAATTCTAGGTATTTCAGAAGGACTCTTTGTCCAATGGACTCACCTGGTTAACAAATAAAATAAATAAAACTCTGCAATGTGTGCTTCACAAAGGGACTCAGCAAGTGGCAATACAGTGGAAGAATAAGTTACAACACAATGAAACAATAACTTCCTTCAGTGAAAGAGTAGTGCTTCTGCTTTGTACCTTAATACACATAGCCGTTTTTACAATATAATTACTGTGTAGGATCTAATGAATGTCTCAGATCCATTTGCATTTTTGTACTTGTTAGTAATTCCTCCATCACTTACTGCTCTTTCAGTTGACTTTTGGATTCCTGTATGGATGATTTTGGTCCTCCTTATTTTATTTATTTACTTTTTTATTTGTTTTCTGGGGTAGAGCACTGATCTCCATAGACCTTTTTCAGACTCAATCCAGGAGTGGGGTCTGTTTAAATGGCTTCCTAAAGTCATATGGTTAAGCAATGGAGGATGAGGGAATCAAACTTTGCACCAGTGGACCACAGTAAACAGCTCATTAGCAGCTCCTTAATCCTCTATACCAACTGCCAGATCCATTATGCTGTTTGCATATTGCCATTCTTTAAGTCTTGTCACATTTCTTCTCATACTTTACAACCAAATAATACATTTAATTCCCATTGCATGTATTTATCCTTCTGCCAAAAGGGTTGCCTTCCCATACAGGTTTTCTGAGATGCCAGTTATAATACCAGTGGTTTCTTAGCTATACTGAAACTGCAATCTAACTACACTAAATATAATTCCAATATATGCAGCTTTGCTTGGGAGCAATAAACAAATGAATTGACAATTGCCCATTTGTGCTTTGCAGTACATTAGAGGTTGTTTGGATTTTACATTAAACTAATTACCATCTAGAAATGCAGATAGTGTTTGCCTATGTTCAGTTCAACAGTGTCATTATATTAATTCATTCATACAGCACCTAAAGTCACTTGATCAGTTACCACTTTTAGTAAAACATGTGTGCATTTTGTATATATGAACACATGATGTGAGCCTCATACTTTTGTTCTCCGTATATTGCACCTTTAAGTATCTGATACATTCATTCATTCTTTCATTCATTAATTCTTGGGTATTCACTTTATCCTGTTTCATCTCATGGGGCTAAGACAGCCTGTCTCAGCAAGCAGTAGGCAAAAAAACAGAAGTGTTTAGAGTGCTGGCCCATCATTTTCAGTTACTAGACACTGCACAGGAAAGGGATACCCAGTGTTGCTCATAGGTCTAGGAGACCATTTAGGACCCTATGTTCACAATTGCTGCATAGCACCATCTGGTTATGCATGCTGCTTAGTGTCACACAGAAACCAAAGGATGGCTGAAGGAATCAAACCCTATACCACATAATTCAGATTTTAGCAGTTCACAGCCTTAGCTCTGGGCACTAACTGCCATCACTGGAAATGTGTACACTCAGTCATACACTGATGGGGAATATAGAAATCACCTAATGACATGTGCTTGCGTTGTGGGGAAAAAAGTGAACACCCAACAAAGCTCATGTTGACAGTGGGAGAACATACAGAATCTGCAGAGATGGCACCCCCAGCTGGAAGCCAAATTATTCACTTATTTCTTATTCAAAATACATAGATCTATGCATTCTTGTTTGTGCATGTTTGAATACATAATATTTTACTCATAAACCCTAAGGCATAAAGTTGAGAATAGTTTCAAATAAGTAAATATGTTAACACCACTTAATCGACTACAGCAGTCCTTGTTATACAAACATAAGAATATTGACATGATTCATATGCCTGTGTTACAAATGTATTGGAACTGTATGTCATATTATATAGACATGTGCTGAAGAGATATTTTTATACACTATTATAAATGTTTAGATGTATGTATTTTAACAAGTGAGACTGAAACTTCAGAAGAATGGTTGAGGTTGAATTACTTTATGGCTGGGCCATAAAAGAGATGTTATCTTTCAGTTTCAGTGCAGTAGCAGACATAATCCCCAGGATTCATGAAGCTCGGAGCAAAGTCGGCGTTAGCCTTGCACTGACCATGCGGCATAGAGATGGCGCAGCAGCACTGCATGCATATTAATGAAGGCACGCTGTCATAATGGCCACGTGCATAAGAAATGTGTGCGAGTGCAGGGGGCGTGTCCAAGCACTGCACTGAGGCGTGAACATGTTGGCTGCATACGTGCAACCGAAAATGCTGACTAGTACAGCCTGCCTCTAATAGTAATTACTGCTTCAGTGTCCGTGGATACTGAAATGTATGCAAAGCATACAAGACAGTTTTGCGAACACCAAAATAAAAAGTAAACACAAAGGCATGTAGCTGAATATTGAGTCCCCGTCCCTTGAACAAATGACATTTAAAACCCCGTGCCCATATTCCATTGTAGTGTTGATAGTTATACCAAGTGGAAGAGAAACACATTGTGTTAGCGAGCCGCCAATTGCTAAGCCTAGCCCAATGGTTAGGGTTACCACCTGTCCCACATTGTGAGGGACAGTCCCCCTCTAGGCAGCTGTATCCATACCAAAACCATTATAAATGTCAAATGTCCTGCGACTGTAGGACATAATTATGTCCCATATTTTATGTAATAGTCCCATACAATACTTATTTCTGTATATCTTCTTCTTCTTTCGGCTTTTCCCAGTTAGGGGTCACCACAGCGGATCACCTGTCTGCTCGTGATTGGCACTGGAGTTTTACGGTGTCGATTTGCCAGCCTGGCGCCCAACCTTCCACTGAAGGCACACACATGCACACACTCACACCTATGGCACATTTGGAGTGTCCAGTCCACCTACAGCATGTCTTTGGGATGTGGGAGGAAACCGGAGCACCCGGAGGAAACCAACGCGACCACAGGAGGACATGCAGACTCCGCACAGAAGGCACCCCAGCCGAGGATTGAACTGGAGAACTACTTGCTGTGAGGCGACAATGCTAACCACTGCACCACAGTGGCCACCCACTTATTTCCATATATAAAATACCTAAATGTTACAAGAAACAGAATAAGCAAGTAAACGAAACAGAATAAGCAACTAAACCGCTACAACAATAAAAGCTTATATTTAGGCATAAAACTAAAGTACTATCCTTTGTAATGACCATCAGTATGTGTTGTCCTGTAAAGTTTGATGTGTGTCCCGAAAATGTCCCATCCTAGTCATATGAAAAGGTGGCAACCCTACCAATGGTCAGAGCATTCGCCCAATATCTGCCCATTCGCGGTCCAAGTCATCCTTGTCAGGACGGCCCAAAGATGTACGGGTATTACCCGGGTCTACCTATCATGCCATGAAAGATAAGTATTTGTGTGTACCTATGTGCATGAAGTACAGCATGTGGATATTCAGAAATGCTAGGGTAGTCCTCACAACCATATTGGTACCAGAGATATATAGTGTACGCAATGTGTTCTGTTGACTGTGCCATGGGCTATCAACCAGAGAAGGGATGGATGGTGTCTGTGGAATATGGGGGTGGGGGTGACGGGTAATGTAATAATTCACCAAGGGGAGACTGGGTTGGATGCACAATAGGTGAACTGGAGGTGTACGAGGGAGCAGTGAGTGAATCAGGAAGATAACCAAAGAACAAATATTGACGTCCGCAATACAATCCCACAGAGATATGAACATTAAAAAGTGCAATACACATGTACAGAAACGTTACCGGCACATACCCACATAATGGTCTGGACTGAACTGAGCCATCCAACACCAACACACCTAGATACATAATTGAATACCCATCATCCCCTCCACAGCACACCCCCCCTTCCTGAACGTTCACCAAAACCACCCATACTCAGACTGCTAGATAGGCGCAGCCATATCTGCACATAGTGACCCCTACTCATATCTAGTAGGCAGTCTCACCCTAGGCAGTCTCAGGATTGCAAATTATGTATCCCTTGCATGTATAAGCCTACCTTATTTTTGTAAAGCCAAAGGAATCGAGGTCAACGGTCCACACAATTTTTGGATATCCCTCATGGGATAAGTATCTGTTCTAAACATTAAACTTGGTGTCATGACATGATGCCCAGTCCTGTAGACATCTGGACACAAGTTGTTTGAGCAGTAGTTATCCACAAGATTGCTCAGCCTCCAGCCGGTCCTGCAGAACCTATGACCCTGGATTAAACACCTGACCATGATGCACATCTCCCCACGTGCATTATCGGGAATATATACCTTACACATTCGCATAGTGGCAGTCGGATATAGGGTGATTAATGCACTTTAAAGCAGATGTTAGTAGGGTTACCACCTGTCCCACTTTATGAAGGACAGTCCCTTTTTGGGCAGTTGTGTCCTGACCAAAAATAATACAATGGCAAATGTCCTGTAATTGTAGGAAATACATATGTCCCATATTTCATGTAACAGTTGCATAAAACAGTTAATTCTGTATGTAAAATACTTAAATGCTACAAGAAACAGAATAAGCAACTAAACTGCTACAAGAATAAACTTTCATTTAGGCAAATAAGGAAAGTTTTAACCTTTGTACTGACCATGGGTATGTGTTGGCCTGTAAAATCTGATGTGTGTTCTGAAAATGCCCTACTTTGGCCATTTGAAAAGGTGGCAACCCTAGACGTAAGTGGGTATGCAAGCGTGAATGTGTGACGGTGATTCAACGGTATGGGAAATGTAAATAAGCATGTAGGTGTATATGCATGTGTATGTACAGACTGATATATATATATATATATATATATATATATATATATATATATATATATATATATATATATATGTAGATATGAAGAA
>NC_056733.1:1860873308-1860948308 GCF_019279795.1 Protopterus annectens
TGTAAAGGAAACTCCCCTTTAAGCAGTTGTGTCCTGCAAAATAAATGTAATTATGGCAAATGTCCTGTGATTTAGGGCAAAGATTTCCTATATTGTCTGTAGTAGTTGTATAAAACAATTATTTTGTACCTGAAACACCTAAATGTTATAAGTAACAATATAAGCAACTATAATGCTAAAAGAATAACCTTTTATTTAGGCAAAACAGTGAAGTACTAACCTTTCTACTGGCTGTGGGTATGTGTTGCCCTGCAAAGTCTGAAGTCTCTACATACAGGTCCTATAGGGTTGCCATCTTTCCAAATGACCAAAGTGGGACATGTTCTGTAGAAATGTCAGACTTTCCAGGACAAAACATACCTACAGCCGTGCATAGTACAGGATTATATTTATTTGCACAAATAAAAGCTTAATCTACTAACATTTGAATTGCTTATGCTACTTCACATAACATATAGAAGTTTCATATATAAAATAACTGTTTTATGCAACTATTAATGAAACATAGAATATAATAATGTCCTGTAATCAAGACATTTGCTATGTCTTGATTATTTTCGCAGTGTCCCTCACAAAGTGGGACAGGTAGTAACCCTAAAGTCCCACCTTGGACAATTGAAAAGGTGGCAAACCTATAATAGGTATGCAGTAGCATGACTCGGCCAACGGATTTAGCTCCCACAACCCAACTACTTGTCTGTATTGAAGAGTCTCGGTTCCCATGTATCAGCCATATGGGAGCAGATTGTATGAGGAACACACAAATATGATTAATTCACTGTACAGGCCACTGATTCCGTACAGTCGAATGCCATCCCATCGCCTAACGGGCAACCACTCCCGATACTATAGTCATGTAGTCCTATGTAATAGGCATCACAAGGTAGGAGCAGATTATATGAGGAACACACAATTAATATGATTAATTCACTAAACAGGCCGCTGATTCCGTACAGTCAAACGCCATGCTGTCGCCTAATGGGCAGCCATTCCTGATACTGTAGTCAGGAGCAGCCTTAGGTCAACTGGTGCCCTAGGCAAAAGGGCACCACGGCACCCCCCACCACACCACCCATTGCCCCCATCCTGGTCTACCTACACCAAATAAATACTGGAAAAGCACCCCTACTAAAGCGGCACCCTAGGCGGCTGCTTATTTGGCCTATGCCTGAGGCCGGCTATGACTCTAGTCATGTAGTCTGATGTGATAGGCATCACAAGGTGGGAGCAGATTGTATGTGGAACACACAAATATGATTGATTCACCGGACAGGACGCTGATTCCGTACAGTTGAAAGCCATGCTGTCGCCTAATAGACAGCCATTCCCGATACTGTAGTCAGGTAGTCTGATGTAATAGGCATCACAAGGTGGGAGCAGATTGTATGAGGTACACACAAATATGATTGATTCACTGGACAGGCCGCTGATTCTGTACAGTCGAATGCAATGCCGTCGTCTAATGGGCAGCCAATCCCAATACTGTAGTCATGTAGTCTGATGTAATCGGCATCACAAGGTAATATTGTGGTCCTCGCTCCCACCCAGGGGTGTGAGTGCCAGATGCAAGCACCAATTTTGGTGCATTTGCAACTGAGCGAGCGGGTGTAAGCGTGTTTGGCTACCAGTATGCGAGTATTGCACTGGTAAAGCAATGTAGAGGCTTACCGAGTGTAAGAGGCTGTAACCAGAGGTCAACAGTGCTTAACACCATGCAAACCCATGCACACCCACTCCCAACTGCTTTAATGTGCCTTACTCCCTCCGTATCCAATGGGCTTGTTCTGCCCTGCAACCAAATAAACATCCTTTGCAAGGGTCGGAACCAGGACCCTGCGCACACAGCTAATGTGTATTACCAATACGCCATGGCAGATATACAGACAACGGACAGTACCACAAACATATTATACAGCGCAGTCATTCAACAGTATAGGAATGTATCCCATCATGTAGATGTATATGTGAATGTTTATGTCCAGCATATAGGTACATACATATATAGAGATGTATCAGGAACATACCATGTGGCAACAAAGCATTACAAATGAATGAAATGGGAAACACCAGCAACACCTGTATTATGTAGTGGTGTTGCTCTATGTGATCACAAGACTCCCTCAGACAGACATGTGTCTGTCACACACACAAACAGTTGTACATTGGCCATATACATCACTCTGTGCATGTAATGTACATTAACACAACAGTACCTGCCCAATTATTATGTGTGAACAGTACTCTTGCAAGGTGCTGTGTGCAAAATCATCATCATGATAAAGGTAAATTGGGTAACCATAGAGGGACCGGTAGTGTTGTGTGTACAATGAGGTCGTCCTCATCACGTGTACCTGGACCATGTAGGAGTGATGTGCATACCAGGATCGTGAGCCTGAGGAACAGGGGTGAGGATAACAGGAGTATGTTGTGATGCATACTACAAGGGTTTTATGTGTCCAGTGGGCACGTGTGTGTAATGGACAGCTATGTATAGGGCAGATGTTGTCCTAGGAGCCAATTGGCCTTATGTATCCGTAGGTGAGGGTCAGATGTTGGGGAAGGAGTGTAGGTATGGCCGTGGAGGATAGGTAGGATCACAGAAAAGACAGCATACAGGGATGGTATATGACACATGTGGGGGGGATACACCCTGGACGGGGATGGGTGTTCAGCATTCACAAGCCCATGGGAACAGTGGGACGGAGGTCCCCAGCCATGGGCAACTGCCACTGCATCTACACAGCTGTAAAGGAGGTAGTGCTGGGGGCTGTCCAGGAGGGGCAGCATCACCCTGTAAATGTGACACTCCATCCTTGAATTGGCGTATCTGGCTTTGGAACCCCTTAGGGAGTCACCAACGCAACATGTCCAAAACTGCACAACAGCAGATATGTACCTGTCTGGTCCCGCTCTCAGGAGGGACATGCTCTATCCTCAATGGTGGTACCACCAGAAGGTGGTGCAGAGCCAACAGAGGTTGATGTCTATGGCTGGGCCCCAGATTTGCTAGTGCCCGGTGCCATGGTCAGCTGAAGTGGGACAGGAGGTTCTGCCGGGACCTCCCAAACCATTCAGCCTATGGTGTTGCATTTTAAACCCACATATGGCTTAGTGATAGACAACAGCATACAGGATTGCCTACTACAGTATGCATAGATATCACCAGCAACCCAACACAACAGATGGTATACATTTGCAGAGGGAGCACAGCACATGCATATATACTGCATGTCAACTATACAATATGTCGTAGATGTGTGACTGCAGCTATGAACAGTTGCCCACTATTGGCTTGTCACTAGGAACCCCACACAGTGTCTGTCATACCACTGTCTCATGTGACACATGTCCAGTCAGGGATGCAATGGCAGTAACACATCCCTATCATCATGTACTGTCTGCAATCCTCACACCATGCTACTGCTGTGCACAGATGTGTGTTCAGTGTGTATCACAGGAAACAAATGGTTGCACACACTGACCAGTTTACAGATGGCCCTACAGATAGGGGTACCTCATGAACAGAGTACTGTCATGTCTGTATTATAACAAGCATAATAGCCACTACTACACACATGTTAAACAGGCAGTAGTCTCAATGCAGCATAGCTCCACTTACATGCTGTAGTCATGTGTGGCACATCACCCTCCTGTCTTTAGGCTATTTCCCACTGTGGAAAATGATTGAGGTACATCCAGATATCATCTGTGATGGCGTGTCAGAACACCACATCCAGGTACCACTCACAGCGACTGTCATGGCCAGATAACAACATGTTTCCCTAGATAGTATACTGTGTTTATCATGCGGATGGCTATGGGACCACCATCACAGCTGTACCACATGCAATCAGCTAGAGGAGGACTGCAATAGGTGCAGAGGCATCACCTGACCATGTCCATCACTTACAATACACATGCTGCTGCTGTGCAGGTGTACTCCTTCACATCTACCAGAGAGTGTGTGGGTGGGACAGGCAAAGTACACCAGGGAAGGGCTTGGAGACTTAACCATAAGCATCATCTGCCACACACCAAACAGTACAGGGGTAAAACCCCTGACTACTAATTACTATTACATGTGCATGACGTTACTACATGTGCCACAAAGGCAACATGTTGCTGTGCTGTAAGAACATATTTGTGTAGGTGAGTGACATCTGTAACAGATATAATAGACATACATTAGGTGTGGTACACATGGCTGTCCACGTGAACAGATGCCATTGTCACCACAACCACACTCTCTAATGGACATTCATTGACACCTTTGTCAGGGCCACAAATACACAACGTAACTTCTTAGTTTGCCACACTGCAGTAATGCACAGGACCACATGCACCACAGGGGATATCCGGAGGTTCTATGGGCTAGGGCATGTGAAAGTGCTTGACATCTGTTGGTATGCCAATGAGGGTTATACTGGGAGTGACTGTGGTTGGGAGCATCACAACCCACACTCAGACACAGGGTTCCAGTACTGGCATGCAGGTATGCATTGCTTCACAGGTGTGTAGTGGTTGGCTGTGCAAGATGGCTGTACAAGACTGGGTGAGGGGTAATCCTTGGCATCATGTCACCCGACAATGGTGTGCAGTGCAGGGGTGTAGTGTCTGCAATGTCCCACACAGATGGGTACTGCATTATCTGGCTTGACATCCTGTTTACCAATGTGTATGGCCATAGTTTTGCAATGCATGGCATGTCTGTGTTTGATAGTCCTTCACATGGAAATTGCCTGGGATATGCATGTCCCACAATACTGTACAGTGACATGTACAGGTGTACCTGGTTTGGCAGACACATGTTGTGTACACACCCTGTTATACCTCGATATGCCAGTACTGGCCTGGTGTGGCGAAACCTGCTTATAGTGAGCAGGACGGCCCTGCACCTGCATGGATAGTATGATACAGGTATTCCATGGTGTTAGTGGCATGGGTCCATACAGGGCACATGTGTACAGCATTGTCTGGCCTTTGTGGATCACATTTGATGGCACCACATATGTTGCAGGCATTTAGTGTGGAGCATAATGAAGACACAATGTCCGCATATAAGTGCCTATTGTACCGCTGTACAGGATGCCATGTCCTCTGCAGGCCACTGCATTCACACCATGCCTACTGTCTGTCATTAATGTGCATGGTACTAGCAACATAGCAGGATATGCTAGGCAAGTTTGTTTGTGCATGGCACATGAGTGTGGGACATATACTGGGTACTAGTAGGGCTGCATAATTTGTTCACCAGGCCTTTTGCCAGATGTATGGGTATGGCTTGCCAACACTGTCCCGACTGACTGACAGCTGTACTCCTCGTGAGGTGGCCAATGTGTCATAAGATGGATATCATATAGGAAAACTACAAAACCCACTCCTAAACATGTCCAATGGTTAGACAATCACAGCCACTCTACACAGGCTGTGACAGACAAATACACACTTGCCATGTCCTGTATACAAACCCCTACCGTATCACACTGCAACAATATGCGTTTAGGGCATGCAGTATGGAGAATACTACAAAGCACTGTACTTGTCTCACGCAGGCAGACACACACACACACACACACACACACACACACACACACACACACACACACACACACACACACTTGGCATGTCTGGGATTAGAACATCGACCTAACTGCTTTACTACACTACAGCATTACGCAGTTACAGAACGTGCTACCGAGATTACTGAGCCACAGCAATCCCAGAGGTTTTTTTGTAGGTGGGTGACATCATCAGCCTTGCAAAAGGTGGGTATAAGAAATGTATGGAGTGTGAGCAGTCTAAAAGCATTACTCAGTCCTCAGGAACATGGGGACACACACGGAAAGTGTGGGATTAGAACACTGACCTAACTACTTTATTACACTACAGCATTACACAGTTGCAGAACGTGCTACAGAGATTACTGGGACACAGCACTCCCAGAGGTGTATTTGTAGATGGGTGACATCATCAGCCATGCCAAAGGTGGGTATAAGAAAAATATGGAGTGTGAGCAGTCTAAAAGCATTACTCAGTCCTCAGGCAACAGGGACACACACACACACGCACATACACACACACACACACACACACACACACACACACACACACACACACACACACACACACACACACACGGCAAGTATGTGATTATAACACCGACCTAACTACTTTATTACACTACAGAATTACGCAGTTACAGAACGTGCTACCGAGATTACTGGGACACAGCACTCCCAGAGGTGTATTTGTAGGTGGGTGTCATCACCAACCTTGCCAAAAGGTGTGTATATGAATTGTGGGGAGTGTGAGCAGTCTAAAAGCAATTTACAGTCCTTTGGCAAATGGGGACAGACATACACACACACAAACACACACACACACACACACACACACACACACACACACACACACACACACACACACGCCAGTGGTGGGAACAGAACACCTGCCTATTTACAGATCACTATTACAATACTACATACTTACAAGTCCAGCCACACAGACTACACATTTTAAGGCTGTCATTATGACCTTCTAGGAATGCGTACATCAACAGGTATGCTGGCAATTAAGATGTACATACTTGTGAACCTGTGTGTTTAAAGTAGGAATCCATCCTGACCTGGAGTATGCCCATCTGTGGAATGGATGACTACTACCACTATACAAGGTTACAATGGCCATGCCCATACACAGAGGCACATAACTGACACAAGGTGTCACTGGGTTTGCTCACATACTTAGTAGCACAGGGCTGACTGGGATGCACTCTGATTCTAAACATGGAAGGCCACAGTGGCCATGCTATTACAGGTAGATGTAAAGAACACATTGTAATAGGCTCTGGTGTTAGTAGTTGCCATTGTTAGCAGGAATGCTGCTCTACATATATTTGACACCAGTCTTTTACAGAACGTCTGCTGTCATTCTGGGATGACATGGCTGACAGTAGACATGCCTTTGACACATATCACATGCATCCATGATTTAAGGGAGTGGGGATAATACCCAAGTCACATCCGCCCATACAGTGCCATTCCAAGGCAAATGTCCTAAACACAGGATAACTCCCTGACACCTACAGGACAACTGCATTGTTTTCTTATGCTAACCAGTGCTATATGTGTAGCATTCATAATCACAGATGGTCACTGTAGATCCAACAATGGGGAGTACTGACATCTGTGCAGTGAGGAACTCCTGGCTTATGGTTCTGTAGTGCACAATAACACTACCACCATATACCTCAGAACCTAGCACTACCACCATATACCTCAGAACCAGACATGTGGGTCATAACACAGGTATGACTGCTCCAGGTGGTGGTGTCCCCATATACATAAAGACCACTCACATGAACTGACCGGTACCCCCATGAAAGGCATCACAGATGAGTCATGTGCAGGACACAGTGTCACATGCTGCATTCTAGGATGTAAACCTCAGACACCACCATGCCCTCGGACCATCAACATGCATCCATACATGTTGTAGGACATATAAGAGTACACCACCATGTGACCCTTGACCAGTGGTCTGTACCAAGCTCTACATCAACTGTAGAGAGTACCCATGTACTGACACAGTTGTATCATGTGTTATGCAATGCATGATACCACTGTCTGTAACCAGGTTAGCTGTACACATACCAGGGACCCTCGGTACTTTCCACCATTAGCAGATGACTGTTGCTGTACACCAGTACACACCTTCATGTATGGATATGACATACATGTACCTGCCCTAGGTATGTACATGCCACCCACACACACACACACACACACACACACACACACACACACACACACACACAACACATATGTAAATAGCATAGCTGTTGTTGTCCTTTGTGCAAACAGGTGGTTACAGCCATTACACACATGCACACGGAATGTAGGTCCATGGCTGCTGAATGCTAATAGTACATAAGGTGTGATATCAGTGTTGACAGAGGTAACATTCCCTCTGTACCGGTCACCCATTACACCCATCATATCATACAACAGTCCATGTGTCATGTATGTCATTACACATGTCCACCAATTGCAATGCCTACAAACATGCCCAAATGACAGGATTGTAGGACCTACACACCTATACATGTAGTGTTGTGCATTCAGATAACATGTGTGTGCAGTTGTTGATGTATGCAGGTGACGTGTACCTAGTACATCATGCAGTTGCAATGCAGCCTCAACATTGCCAACTGTATATGGTGATATGCTGAATGTACGGAAAGATGTACCTCAGGTATGGACAGATGTGTGGAAATAACTAAGTGGTGGGGCATCTTTGCAGATGGATGTTTGCTGTGGACAGCTCACAGGTGTGTCACAAGCGGACCTACAATAACCTGTGTAACCGGTAAGCAATGGTTTCGTTAATTGAAGGACATAACACACAACTTACCTTTGCTGTCACCCTGATTGCTGTCTAAGTTGTGTGTTATGTCCTTCAATTAACGAAACCATTGCTTACCGGTAAGCAATGGTTTCGTTAATTTAAGGACATAACACACAACTTAGACAGCGATCAGGGTGACAGCGAAGGTAAATCACTTGACACCTGTTAACAGTTAAAATGTCCCATGTTCATATATCAGCACTGTTGCCACAGGAAGCATCAGTACAGTTTGTAACATAGTGCAATACTGCTGTACATCTGTCATACATATCATGAGCTAGGCAGGTCTGTGATTCACAGTACTTGCATGTGTGGTTGTTTGTGTGTCCATATATGGCACGTATGGTGGGGAATACATCTCAGTTGTTACTCACTGTCCTGTACACTAGTGGACACATCTGTACAGACTGCAATGTAGAAAGCAGCACATAGGCAGGGTTGTGTATCTCACACATGTGAGGTATCTGTATGTGCGTGACATAGGTGTATTTAATACTGAATGCCACAGTGTGTGTGTGTGTGTGTGTGTATGTAGGGCTGTCTGGTCTCTGGAGTGAGGATGTATGTTACCATACTGAACTGATAAGACTCCTTCCCCCATCCAGGCGATGCATTCTACTATCCGTGTTGATGTCCCCGATCTTAGGCCACACTGACTACCTGTACATGTGTATTCTCTGTGGTGCATCATGTAGGTGCACAGTACTGTAATGATGATTTGCATATAGGCAGGGGTCCTCACCTCACCAGTAGCAAATGTGTACGAGTGTGTGTCACTGTGTCGGTGAATCCGTGAGTGTGTGGGCGTGTTACTGTGTCACTGAATACATGTGTGTCAATACCTGAGTGTGTGGGTGCAGTTGTGTGTTGGCATCCTGTCATGGGAACATGTATTACTGATTCCCAATGAGGCATTACACTTTCCACTGGCCTCTACCCTTGTAATCAGCTAGACCACTCTCTTACCTCACTACTCCATGTAACTGTACCTGTGATGTCACCCTTTATGGATGTCACGTCTGTAGCCACAGTAGCTTAATACACAGCTATCATGCTCTTGGATCAGTAGACGTGTTTGGAACATGGGACATTCTCACTGGTATGCAGCAGCTACACGGTGCATGCTGGTATATTCATACATATCTGTGAGTAGGTCCACATTGACATATGGGACACTATCTGCAAACACTAACATCCAGCGGCACGTGCAATTAGACTTGAAGGAGGACAGCAGAACATCATGACCAACATGCAGTTAATGTTGTTACACAAGACACATACTGTTAACAGTACAAAATGCATTGTACACCTGTAGTACATGGTATATCTGCTGCCTGTTAACAGTACTCAACAATTGTAAACTACACTTATCTTCCTAGTCTGTTCACCCTGTGCATCAGACCATATGAGCATGTCCCTGCACCAATGGTGTGGATGTAAGGAACACGGCACAGACATCATCATATGAACATGGTGATAATGTTTGCCAGAGGCCTAGGCTGCACCATTGGATGACATCATGTGTGTGAGTTAGGGCCTTTGATCTAATTGGGCGTGTGTGGATGTTATGCATGTGTGTGTTGCGGTGCCTTACATATATTTCCATTGCTTGCGTGTATGTATGCACACAGTTCTGCCATGTGTCTGGCCTACACAGGGGTATTATTGACAGCTGCAGACTGTACAGGTGAGGTTTTACAGTTCACAGTGTCCGGCCAGGGGTTGCACGGTCACTACCAGGCAGATGTGCAGATTGGTTACTGCCTGATGTCACTTGTCCACTGGAACCGTGGCCCTGTAGGGACCACCCCGGGCCACGTGCATGTGGCCTGCTGTGTCATGGTGTGGACAGCACAGCACCAGATGCACTGCTGCTGCTACCGCCACTATGGGAGCAGACATGTGAGGTAGCTTGTACAAGTAGACCTGAAACAGGTGATGTAGCAGGCCTATGTCCATGTGCCCGATGCCTCACTCCTACCAGATGTTCCAACACAGACAACTCATGCTCGCAGATTCTCATGCCATGGTCAAGGACTCCAACCATGTCACCCAACTGTCTATCCAAAGCTTCAGAAATCTGCTGTCGAGCATTTACCATTGCCTGGATGTTGTTGTTTAAAGAATGGACAGCAGCCCTCTGAAGCCTCTGATCTTCTCTGTTGTGCCATTAAGCACGTGCCTGTGCCTCCATTACAGCCTGAAACATGCATCTGGTGACACCAGCTGCTGCGCTCCATCTTGCAGGAGCATGTTGGTCAGAGGTCCTCCTACCAGCAGCACTGGCCACGTGCCTGTGTGGGGCACCACCAGTCAGTTGGCTGACACCATGGTGTGCAGGCACACCTGCCATAGCCCCCACACTTTCTTGTTTCACGCTACCACGTGCCAACTATCCTTCCTCTATGGCCACTGGTGATGGGGTATGTGCAGGTATGGGATCTGTGTGCCGGGATGAGGGGGATATAGCTGGAATGGCAACCAATGGCGCAGTTTGAGCCCCTGACAACTCTGCCTGTGCCTCAATCATACATTCATCATCACTGCCAGAGTTTGTGGGGACACTAACATCAGATGTGGGTTGGGAGGGTGGCCTAATGTTTAAGGTGTTTGCCTTAGAAACACAAGGTGCAGGGTTTGATTCTCACAAGGGATAATTGGCTAGGCTTAAAATGGCTCACAAGAGCAGTTAGCTTAGTACTAATCTATGAACCTATGTACGGCAGGAGGGTAACGCACCTACATCACCTATGAGGGCAGACAAGAACTGTACATTACAATCTATACAATAGACACACACACACACACACACACACACACACACACACACACATGTGATATGACAGAAGGCATGCAACATGCATGTGATACAGCAGACAGCATGCAGCGCAGACAATAATAGTGGCAGTTATCTTACATCCCTGGGTTGCCCACAACAGCATGCATGTGTCATAGCAGACGGCATGCAAATTACACAATCATAGTAGTAGATAGCATACATCCCTGTGTTACACCATGTGGACCAGCACAGGTTAACAGTACACCTGCCTGATGTGTGGCATACGACCTTAACAATCACATGTAGTATGACATGTGATCTGCTGACGTGAAATGACATGGATATATGTTTAACACAATGGTGTCCTGTCAAATATAGAGTGGGGTAATGGTGTCCAAATGCAGTGTTGTCTGTCCGCCCTACATATATACTGCACATTTAGCTGATGTGCACAGCCATTGCAGGGAATCATGAGGCATCTCTATTGCTATACAGTGTGAGTTACAGACATAGTTCATAGCCATGACTGTGTTCAGATACAATACATATATACTGTGGAATGTGACCCACATCACTGTGGTGTATACACACTAAACCATGATGTGGAAGTTGTGACACAGGTCACTGAAAGGTATACGGATGACAACCCTGCACATCCGCAACCATATTGCTGCTGCCTGGCAACTATGGCCAGACATAGCAAACACGTCAGTACACCATGTCTCACATGACATCTGTGTACCACACACACAAACACACACACACACACACACACACACACACACACACACACGCACACACACATACACACACAAGGAGCATGTATGACATTGATGTCTGACACCAGCAAGGGGAATGTACTGTATCTGTGGGCTGATGTGGATACTGTACAGGTGACTGCTGTCATGTTGTGACACCCTCAAGATGTTCAACACATCTTATGTGGTGGATTGATGTTACACCTACACAAGATGTGCACAGGCCTGTAGGATGTCTAGTGATCCACATCTACAATATAACCATTACACAAAGGCCATAGTTGGACCATGTGTAGCCATTGTACGAAAAAGTGTACACACAAGCACATCACATCTACTGTGTGTTGCTCCATGTCTCTGGCCATCCTCCATGGCCATGTGTGTACATGTGTTGGCCAAATTATTGTGACGGGCATCTATTTCACATGTCTGTGTTGTCCCATATGGCATACACCCATAGATGTCATATGCTCCACTGACGTCAGGGTTAAGCAGATAAAGAGTGTTATGTGGGATATGTTTTCAGGTTAGGTAGGCAGTGTTGTAGCCAGGCCACTAGATGTCATGGACATGTCAAGATAGCACATCACATTGTATGACATTCATAGCAGAGCTATGATCCACACCAGTGAATCCTGTGGGCTGGCCATACTCCAGCCCACTGTGTAGTACTGTTTGTATTCCCCACATGTGTAGTTCTGATCTGTAGTACATGTCCCTACAGTGAACAGCCCCTCCACCATTGTATGATCAGCTGTTCACACATCTGGCAAGGACAGTTTGTGAGGATTCATGTCGGTGAGATGATTCACATAGTTTGCAAGTGTTGCACATGGGTAGGCATTGTGATGCATTGCAGGTCTGACCTGTATATTGTGACATGACCATACATTATGTGTACATGTTGTAAATGGCCAGAGGTACCTAAATAGGAGTAACACAGCAGTATGAGCAGTATCCACACCTGTATGTTGGCTACAGGGTGCAGTGTGCATGTTAACACATACAGCAGTACATTAGACTATACTATGGTGTATGCAAATGTGTGCATACACAGAGTAGCATACTGTAGTATGCGGCATATGTGTATACATGCCTTGCATATGATGTTACATTACATATTGTGCAGTGACACATGCAACCATATGGAATATAGTTGTTATAGGTGCAGTGCTAACTTACCAGGCAACTCCAGGCTCAGTGGTTGAGAGACACCTACCTCCACAATATCAGCTAAGGCTTATGGATGTGGTTCTGCAGGTGTCCCCAGGTTGGCCAGTAGCTCTTCGGTACGTGTGAGTGGGGACTGGGTTGGTGGTCCACCACCTGTTGCACCTTGTTCCCTGGCAATTGCATTTGCACGCTCTTTCACCCATCTAATGAGGTCTGTACAGTGTCTGCGCACCTGCTGGTATGTGCGGTTGTGGCCACCCACATCATTAACCCTCTTACGAAGTTCCATCCACAGGGCATCCCGCTGTTGCGCATCCTGTGGCACATGGCTGAACAGGATATCATGATTGTCAAGTAGGTATGAGATGAGGGCCTCATCCTCCAAGTGGGTAAAAGGGGGTAGCCTTGCATGCAGCATACCTGGAAGACATAATGATGGAGACAGGTCACAGTAACTCACAGAGACATACAGAGCTACAGCTGAACATACATGTGTATTGCATTTATTATGTTTAAATAGTTGTATTTGCAAACCTACATGACACTGACATGTTTGTGTCACACACATGTGACACTCAATGGTGAGTGGATATTATCACCATATATGTGTGTGTGTTTGTCACCTGATTACATTGCTCATACTCCATGTGGATGTTGTCTTGATGTGGGCATGTCTGTTTGCCTGTTCTGGTATTCCTATCTATCAGCACATGGCTGGATGTGTCCACATTAATGCAGTTGACCTTGATGCTGTGTATATGTCACATGTAAAGACTTACACTGCCTTAACAGACATGACCTGTGACCCTGCAGACTTGCTCACATAAGGTTTTACATGTATGTGTTCTGCCATATACATCTACATGGCACTGTACAGCAATTCAACATCCTGCCATGTATCACCTGTGTTGCACATGTGATACACATAGGACACTGGCTAGCCAGATGGTATTTGCAGGGATGGATATCAACTATAGCATGTACAGTCAAAGTCAACTAGTAGGTTATATGACATGGGCCATGTTTGAATCTAGGATGAAAGTTTACCTGGCAGAAGCCGACAGGAGGGTCTCTGGGGCCAGGTGGAGCAGTGCCACATTACTGATCCACAGGGTTAATGATACATTTACCATGCGGTCATCACACCATGTCTGAGAGGGGAGTGATGTGCAGCTTTGATGGACAGGAATGCATAGTATGGCAGGACTATGTAAAGTGTATGGGACAAGGATCTGTCCAGCATGTGGAAGGTGGATGTCCATGAAGTATGTGTTTGAGATCAGGATGTGTACGTGTAGCATGTTCAACATCTATGGGTTGGACATGATTTATTCAGGGTATGCATCATGCCACATAGTGGAGATGGGGAATGGGAAGGCTGGTGTAGGCCATCTGCACATGGCCAATACCCCTTAAAGGACATATGTGATCTGATATGGGTCACTTGAGTGTTGTGTATGGCTGGACAATGATCTCAAAATTCTTGGATGGCACCCTGCCATTATTAGGGTTGCCACATATGACTACCTGACAGGTGTGGTGACGTAGCTATCACAGGAAAGACAACTGCCGAGCTGCATCCCTTACACACAAGTGTCCATTATGTTGACCGCTGCCTAGGTGGTAGTTCATGGGTACAGTTTTATTAACATAGGGGTGACAATGCAATATGTAGCTGTCACATTGTGGTCATATGTCACACACACCTCACCCTCAAAGCCCCTTCTGTATGTTGTGCACAACACTCCTGAGCTGGCTATTGCTCCTAGGTCATAGTCATTTGCATACTTCAATAGGAAGATGCCTTCTGTTTGTCTGTGAGGTATGGACTACAATTAGGGAGAATACAATGCATTAACCCTGACTTATTGTAACTGCCACTGGTGTGATGAGCATGTATTATTCAGACACCTTCTGTAGTGTTGGTTCTGCCATCAGTCCCATTGCAAAACACTCCTGTGACATAGGAATGTACATCTAGTATGCTGAGTGTAGGTGGTACACAGAATGGGTGATGATGTCCTATGACCTGGCAAGGTTATGATATGCAGTGTGAAATCAACCTTACTGTCATCTACAGCTGTACTGCTGACATCAAATATTTGATCAAGGTTCATTGGCTTCCAGACCAGATTCAGCAGGGTAGTAGTGCAGTACTTCCCATTATCAGTGGTGTCTCCCCCTTTGTGGGTTGAGATACCTGTTGGTGTGTACCATTCAGTGTGTACACAGCCTGACATGGAGCTATGTATTACATGATGTGTACGTGGAGAGCATCGTGTTTCGCCATATGTGTATGATACAAACTGTGATGTGGACAGGTCCCATGCAGCCTGAGTGCAGCTTGTACCTACATAGTTGTGAGTACAGGGGCCCTGTGGTGTACATGGATATATGATTGTGTACCTGTTGGGGGGGGCAGTGTGTTTATGTTATCCAAGACCCTATCTGGATTGCTTATTCATGCTCAGCACTTGTTAAGAACTTGTAAGCACTACGTAAGCTACTAATTACTATAGCAATCAATCTTCCTCATTACCTAGAGGTAAACAAGTTTTGTACATACTTTTCTCACTTGCTTAGAGTAAAATAGCTCTTGTACTCACTTTTCTCACTTATCTAGGGGTCTAGGGGAAAGTAGTTCTATATTCAGGCATGTCCAAGAGTCAACTGCCAGTGTTCTCTCCTGTCTATCTGATGAATCTGGACATCTTGAGGCAATGTACACATTGCCTCATGTACACAGACAAGCCTCTCCACCTACCACCCAACACTACAAGCTGTGAGAGATGCACTTATCTAGCCAAACTGGAGGTAAAGCTCTCTCCAACCAAGCCTGACCCTGACAGTCATGTGGAGAAGGTAAACATTCGCACCACACTGCACTCATCATATAGTCTCACTGAATCTACCTCACCATTAACTGAGAAAACTACTCGTGTACCAACTCATTAGCTCAATGCTTTCTGGAATTCATAAACACCAATGCCCTGGATCAACATATCCAAACACCCACCAGGGGCAACAATATCCTGGACCTAAGCATTACCAACATGAGTGACCGGTGCTCCACACCTGAAGTCAATTCCTTGTTGGTCCGATCTGACCATGAGCTGAACACTGTTGATATCCACATCCCGCCCCCACCCCCCATTAAGGGAACCACAGTATAATATGTGTACAAAGCCAACTTCATGCTTAAGACAGATGTGGTGAACGTCATGACACCCATGCAGATGGACAATACTGTTACAACTGCTGAATCCTACACAAATGCACTCTATAAGCACTTACACGAGTACATGAGTGTGCTATCCCAAACAGAACCAAGACGCTATACTCCTAATTAAGGAAACCAATCTGGTGGTCCCCTGCTATAAACAAACTGTACTACAGGAGGAAGACACTGTTGCAAATGAAAGTACAATCCCATGCATGGAGGAGCTCCCTGGTCAGCCTCAGTAAGAAGGTGAGGTCCTTTATAAGATCCTCCAAAGCTAGCTACGAAAACAAAACCACCACTAATTCCAACAACAGCCACAAAGCATTCTATAGCTATGTCACATCTCTCGATGTCAACATTGAGATCTGCTCTGAGTTACAGCACAAAGGCACGAACATTACAGAACCAACTGATATTGCCAACATCCTGGCAGATAGGTTCAGTGCTAACTTTCCCCACTCTCTCTCAAAGCTCCACACTCTAAAGCCAATATCACAGCATCCATGGGAACGGACAACATCCCAGGCTGTGTTTTACATGAACTTTAGAATGTACTGGCTCCCCACCTATGCACCATGTTCAATAATAGCCTCGCATCGAGCTTAGTGCCCCCTGAATGGTGCACAGCAACAGTTATCCCACTCTACAAAGGTGGCACCACAACAGACCATGGGACCTATTGCCCTAGAGGCCTGACTAGCCTGGTCTGCAAGACTATGGAGCACATCATGGATCTCAGTCACAGAGACATTGGGTACCTCCACACCTTTGACCCCTCCCAGTTTGACTTTGTTAAGGGCAGACCATGCCTCCTAAACCTGGTGGACTTCTTAGAGACAGTTACCAAGGCATTAGATGAGGGTAAGGAGGTCCACACAGCCTACCTAGATCTCTCAAAGGCTTTCAACACCAATCCTCATTCTGGTATTATCAGCATACCCATCCGCCTGAACATTAACCCCTACATCATGTGATGGTTTGCAAAGTGGCTCACGGACAGAACCCACACAGTGGGAGTTGCATTCCCTAGGTCCGACTGTATACCAGTTACAAGTGACATCCCCCATGTCTCAGTCCTAGGACCCCTCATGTTCGGTGTATAATTCTCTGATGTACAGGCAAGAACAGGAGGGCTTTGGCTGAAAAGGTTTGCAGACGACTGCAAACTAGGGGACATAATTGTTTCCCCAGCTGTTACAGACACCCTCTGGAAGGGTCGCACTGAGACAGATCCTGGTGTCAATATCATGGCCTCAAGCTGAATGCCAAAAAGTGCATAGTCATCCCCTTTGGATATAACTAATTACACGCGGACTACCACATAGGTGCTAGTCCCCTACATACAGAAAAGGTAATAAGGGATCTTGGAACCCAAGTAAATAGCAATCTCTCCTTCGATACCCATAATGACAAGGTGGGTAGAATATCCTTCTACATGGCCCCCCCTAATCTCTAATGGGTTCACATTCAGATCAAAGGAGGCCATTGTGCCTCTCTACTCATGACATATTAGACCCACTAAAGGATACAACACCCCATTTGGGATATACCTTACAAGACAACTGCAACAGCTTGGAAGACCACAACAGTACCACACCAAGAGGATTACTGACCTCAAACAGATGACCTATGCAGCCCAACCTAAGAAACTCCCGCTGTACTCAGTTGCATACCGCATACTCACAGGTGATCTCTGCTTGACATACAAGGCCCATGTCCAACCCAGTATTGCTGGATACGGTCCACCTAAACAGAGGCCCCTGAGAGCCACATGCTCTAGGGATATACACCTAACCACAACGATGACTAGGACATGCTGGACGGATATATTCCTGACCTGGACATTCCCCATGCTTTGGAACATGATTCCAATGTACATTAGGCAGGGCCCCTCACTAGCACTCTTTAAGGGAAACCTTGACATGTGGATGGGAGACAGACATGTATCCCAGGGATCAGTGCAGTGGCTCTGCTGGACAGAGCCACAGGGAACTAATGGCTCTGCTGTTCAGAGGCACAGGGAACTAACCTATGGGGGTGGTGAAAGCCAACACACTCTAGCTAGGCTTATAAATACCCTTGGTAAGACAGCCTAGTACCTACATTTGCAGTTATTACATGTCTTATGTGCATGGATAGTTAACTTGCTCTTCCATTTTACTTTGTTATCATGCTGATAAACTGTCGGGTGACTAAAAGTCTTATGTATCCTGTTATTGTGTATTGTAAATGCCAATAGACATAACTAATGTTTGCCTAACATAATAGTAATGCTATGTAACTTGTAATACATATCTGCCTACAATACTGTACATTACACAGTTATTGGCACAATATCCCACAATGCAAATCATAATTGCACAGTGGGCCAACCTTTGACATGTTATTCTCAGTAATACATCCATACATATAGCTACTGTTACAATATATCAACATATACTATCCCCTGTTATAGCACATACTTGTTGGACCAGCCCTGCCACTGACAGCGGCTGATGAGGAATATTTGTGTTCAAAGCCCTTATATAGCATCCCTTGTGGTGTATGCGGTGTTTGCCTTGTGACCTACAGCAGTACACACAAATACTACAAGCGTTACTATGTTCAACAACGCATCACTACAAGATAATTGTTTCCACTATATGGATTGCGTGCACTTTAAATACTACAGAGCAGGTACTAAATACACAGACATACTGACTGTTGTACATACCTTATTAGTAACCCGAGGTGTCATTAACTGTTGATTCAATCCTTTTCAGTTTGTGTTTCAATCTTCTTTGTAATGTTCTGCTGGTATATACGGATGATTTGAATGTGTGATAAGCCATCCTTTTCTAGTTAAATATCAGTAACATGTGGTATCCTGACCACTAATTGGTGTTCCAAAGTAGTTAATTAGATGCACATCAGCTGTGCAGCTACTTCATTAGCCAATACCATGGCAACAGTGGTGTGTAACTGAGTACTTCTTTTGGGCATTGTCCGTTTGCCTTACATTCGAGGAAGACTGTGTTGTTTGTGATGTATTTCAATAGCTATATGGAGACAGACAAAGATATATTAGCTTCATGACTCCCGTGGATGGTGTGTAATGGCTAGATGATTTTGTTCTACATGTGAGTACAGCTGTTATATTTCAGAACATTGCTATTTATGCTGGGTTTGTTTCTACCTGATACTTCTGCAGCTGTTTAAGTCTGGCAAGGATGTTTGGGCAGCTCAAGGCTGTATGGCTATGCATGAACTGTTATGTGGTTTACAGTGTGCTCACCAGACATCCTTGATTTGGTGTACATGTGTAGCATACTGTGCTGTTACTGAGTAATTGGTAACACTACCCTCTGAAACGGGATTAGTGCAAACAAACCCTGTAACTTCAGCAGCTGTTCCATTGTATAACAGCAACTATTTCACATAGGGCCATGTTAGTGTGTCTCTAACAAGGTATGTTAAGGCTTCTGCAGATGTCGTACAGTGAGTGAATGATTTGTGATGTTATTACAGTTTGTATTGTAATTTGTTTGGGTGTGGGGGTGATGGTGGTGGGTGTGCATAGCAGATGCAGGTGTGTAGGAACTGCTTTTATACATAATCGATATGTGTGTGAGGGTTCCTTCCCTATTTGAACACCTATCCTTTAGTGGACTAATACTATGGTAATTGCAGGCTGATTCATTAAGGCACTGTTATGTGGCTCCTGTATAGCATGCAGGTGATGTTAGTCCTTTAATCCTTTCGGAAATACATCAGAATGTAATAAAGTGTTGCTACATGAAAGCTGTGTATTTCTGTCATAGGTATTTGCAGTCATTGTAGTTGTGTTGGTGACTGACCCTCTTTGGCTAGGGTTGCCACCTTTTCATATGGCCACAGTGGGACATTTTCGGGACACACATCAGAATTTACAGGCTGACACAAACCCATGGTCAGTACAAGGAATAGAACTTTCCTTTTTTACCTAAATATAAGCTTATTCTTGTAGAAGTTTAGTTGCATATCCTGTTTCTTGTAACATGTAGGTATTTTAGATAAAGAAAGAACTATTGTATGCAACTATTACATTACATATGGGACATAATTATGTCCTACAATCCCAGGACATTTGTCACGTTTAATATATTTGGTCAGGACACAACCGCCCAAAGAGGGACTGACCCTCGCAAAGTGGGACAGATGGTAACACTATCATTGACTCATGTCCATAGCACATATTTGTAATAGTGTATAGGCATATACTCTCCATATCCTTTGTTCATAAAGGTTGGTCGTGGCGGAATGTGTAATTGCTATGGTCCATGTTATACACATATATGAGCACTTCAACCACTATATACGGGGTACCTATGGAATCCCAAAACCAGACAGTTCCAACGCACACAGTACCGGACCCAGACTCCCATACAAGTAACATGAACATGGAACACACACATGCACACACAGACACACTGCTACCCACTACATCCAAACAAACCATTCTACACTATGTATGAGCAGGTGGACACGCCCTCTACACCACCCATGTAGGTGTCTGCACCCCCCACACCCCCCTACTTTAATAATTTACCTCCTAGATCACGCACACATTACAGTCCCCCAAGAACAAACACCACGCTCAGAACACACACTTACACACGCTACAGCCCTCAGAAACACACTTACACACAGTAAACTACAGAAGCACTGACTAACTGTCCCTTAACATCGTGATTTTAAAACTCGCGCATCTGGTGTTTAGGTACTGTCTTCTTTTGGACCTTAAGCCTCGGAATTACGTGAGTCGGTATGTAAAGCAGTCAGTATGTGGTAGGTATCCCATTTATATGTACCTCCATGGTTATGTAGATGTTGTTAGCCTATCTATATATCTACATGTATATGTATATCCCCATATATCGACATATCTCTCTCTCTCTCCCCCTCTCTCTCTCTATATATGATGATGTATATATATATATATATATATATATATATATATATATATATATATATATATATATATATAAAACATACACCTTTCATTGGGTACATGCCGGTTTGTCCTATTTCCACACATTCCTACCTTTTGTGTTTTATCCTGTCAGTATACACAACTGCCATTGGTACATCTCAGGTAGCTTAGTGGTATGTTATTGTGAAGACTGTGTACATGGTTGCATGTTCTAATCCTGGCAGTGTTATTTTACCTCTCATAGCAGGCACTGGTAGTGCAAGAGTGATTAACACATATTTCAGCGGTTGTGTGTTCCACATGTTTATTATTCTGTGGAAAACTACCTATATATGCAAGCTGTGTTTAAGGTTTACTATGTAACATGTAAACATCTGAGAAGATTCCTGTCAGGGATACTCCCCATTATTTGGGACTACATCCCTGATTACATTATATAAAACCCCTCACTAACACTCCAGGGAATCCTTGCAGAGTGGGTGGGGAACAGTGGATACACCCCAGGGATCCGGCTCTGCTCCACAGAGGGACAGTTAGTTAATCGATGGGGTGGCAACAGCAGACACTTTTTGCCTATGCTTATGAGTGGCCTCGGCAGTTGGGCATGTACCTACCTATGTATCTGTGAACCTCTACATACAGTATGAACACATGCTGATAGCTTAATTTACTGTTCAGGTATTGACTTACCTTGTGCCAATGGCGGTTGTGTGTACAATAGTTGAGGGCTACCTGTGTAGGATGCACACAGTAGACCACCTATACATGACAATTTACAGGTGGTTGTGTGTGTGTGCCATCCATGTTTGCTGTGTGTGTATGTGGAGAAGGGTGTCAGTCCATGAGTGCCTACACTGTCAGTGTGTGTGCTATACATTCCCTCTTTGCCAAGGCATGGGCATACTGGACCTGCCTCCATCTGCCTACTGGGGCTAGCACAAGGTGTTCTTGGTCTGAGTCCCTCTGTGCCTGTGGGTCCCTTGGCAATGGTAGTGGGCTGTGAGGGCCTTCACCATTCTGTCCCTGCTGCAGCTGTTTCTGCAGGATCATATTGTGTAGCATGGCACATACTATGAAGATGTGGACACATGTGCCTGGAGAGTACTGCAAGGCTCCACCAGACATGTCCAAGCAATGGAACGGTGATTTCAGCATCCCAAACGTACTCTATAATGATTCTGGTTTCTGTGTGTGCCTCATTATGGTGTTTTTGCGTGGCTGTGTGTGCATTTCTGATAGGAGTCATCATCCACGGTTCCAGTGCATAGCCAGCTTCACCCACCAGGTGGCCATATGGGATGTCCCCCCTGGCAAATACCTGATACAGCTGTGAGGCATGCCAGATGTGGGAGTCGTGATAGCTTCCAGGGCTGCCTGTGCACACATCCATGATAATGCCCTGGGCATTGCACATGACCTGGCAGTTGATGGAGGGGTATCCCTTGCGGTTTATGTTGCACCTACCCTGCTCACCGGGTGGTGACTTAATGTGTATGTGCGTGCAGTCTATTGCACCCAGTACCTCCGGTTAGTCTGCCACACAGTGGAAGAGACGTGTATTGCTGGCTGACTCCTCCTGCATTTGGAGGAAGTATATGTGCTCATTGGGATGTGGTAACATGGCATCCAGGAACTGAGAAGTACCCTGGATGCTGATGACTGTGAGATCCCCATGATATCTCCAATTGGCCTCTGGAAAGTACCTGTGGCTAGTATTCTCAAGCTTACACATACCTTCGTGTCCACTGGGATGGGTTCCCCTCTGTTACATCTGGATCTGAGGCGTGGCCGGCACAGCTCAACAAGTTGCTGTATGATGTCCCTGTCCACCCTGTAATGCTCTACTGTCTCAAGATCATGTAGCCCCTGGTAGGTTACCCTGGATCTGAACACTCTTCTCCTCTTCCGGTGCCTGAGATGGTTGCCAGCATCATCCTCCACACCATCGTCTGTATCCAACACATGCTGGTGAATCAAAGCTATGGCGGCCCCTAGCATGTACATATTAAAAGTTCCCTGTCTGTATACACCAATGGTGCAGAGTGTCTGGGAATACACTAGTGTGTGTGTGGGGTTTTCACACCTTATACTATAGTGCAATGGATGATGCTGGTGTAATTGGGTGTGTTTGTGCAATTCCAGCTGCGGGGTATCTTAATTATTGGTTTTACAGTAGGTACTGCTATTGTGGGGCCTTTGGTGTTGACTTACACTTGGCTGCCATGACTCATCTATTGCCCTTTACTTCAATTTACAACCCGATTCCCCTCCCATTGTTAGGCATGCATCTAGCTGCCGGCTTTCTTGTTTTGTACTTTCACAACCCAGGATTGTGTTGGGAAATGTGTTATGTAGCTGATCTACTGCAAGTTTGCTTTGTTCTGCTGTGACAGTTCTCTTTTCTTTGCTTTACGGCATCTCCCCTTTTCTGTTCTGTAGGTAGCTGCTAGCAGCCTTGTTAGCTGTTGTCAATGGTCCACTGTGAGTTCCTAGGTGTTAATTACTCATTTGTACTCCAATTACCATGCTGCAGCATTTCCTTATTGTCTTCCCGTATCCTTCCTGTTTCAGCTGTGGTGCGCACAGCCGTTTACCGGGTTTCATGCGCGTTTTAATCCACGTTCACATGCACTTTTGGTTACCTTGTGTGCTCTCAGCTAAGCAAAGCTATGGCTACTTCCACACCCCTATTCTGCGGCTTTGCTTATCAACAGGCAACCCGCATTAGCAATGATCCAATGTGCTTACAGCTACGGTGGCATACCCCTCTCTTGATGTCATGTTTACCTCCAGGCCACTCCTCTGTGTTGTACCGCTATGCCACGTGGTACATCCTTTCACTGGTGGTGCATTTGTGATTCAGTATTACTTGACTCATTTGCATGGCATTGACTACTAATTCCTAGTTACCACACAGAGCACTGTCACAGACCCTTAGCAACCCTTGTGCCATGGTTGTCGTGTAGCATGTGTGCCATTGACTATTATGGGGAATTCATGAATTGTGTTACATTGCAGTTTTATGACACCTAAATATATTTTCTTTGTAATCCCGTTTGTGCACAGATGCACTGCAGTTTTACTTTACGTTAGGGTGGCCATGACATTAAATGTTATTTTCTATGTGTTGTGCATGTTTTTTATGCCATTGGCTATATATTTAGCCATTGGCATATATTAACATTATAATACGTAAGTTTGGTCCGCTTTTATGGCTCCGATTTTATGTTTGACAAAATGTAAACCTTTTTTTTGGTTAACATTTCTTCATGCTTACGCTACGTCTGCACCACTGCATGAATCACTATATATCTTCATTTGCATGCTACACTGCTGTGCATGGGGTAATTGGCATACATGCACTGGGAGCTGCGTAGCTCTGGCGTACACTGGTAGTGCACATGGAAACAGCTCATACCTGAATAGCTCTGTAGCCATATTTGGTGCTAGATCGCTGACGCTACTCTGGCACCTGGCACAAGCTTCATGAATTCCGGGGCATGTCTAGAACTAGAAGTTTTTTGTATTGTCTTTAACTGTGGAGGAATGTAAATTATTTTACAACTTCCACCATTTGCCAAAAGATCTAAGGTCTATGTGTTTTCGCAGATAAATGCTAAATGCTACAGCTGCATCAATGGTTTTCACCTGGAATACTCAGATGGCAAACAGTGATGTCATGCTGCAAGTATCCAAGCAGTAATATTTTAAATATTAATTGAACTACCCTCTGAAAAAAAAGATTAAGCATTTTGTATTTTGTCTTTTGACCTGACAGCATCAGCTGGGAACCCACTTACCACACCTGACTTGCTTTGCTGTATAGTAATTCTTTTATATATAGTTAGGAATATAGTAAAGATTAGTTTAGATGTTTTCTGTATTTATTTGAGACTGTCCTGCAATGTTGTTTCAAATACTTCCTGTGGCTTTTAACTTTGAAGTTACTATGATGATTTACTGAGTATTTTCTTGCTCTTTTATTATTTATTATTAAATATATTTAAATATTTCATTGTGGCTGATATTTGTGAGACATATTTTATGCTTTTAGAGTACTTGTATATCTGTTTGGTGATACTGTACAAGCCACTCCTAATAGCCTTTCTCTTGGTCAAATTATCATTTGGATTAACAGTAACATTACACAGTAAGATTGGATACTTTTTGCTAAGGGCCTTAAAGTAGCTGATAAAGAGTTCGCTGGTGGCAGTGGGGCATAGCTAGTAAACCTGTGTCAACCTTTCCCAGGTGTGTGTGTGTGTGTGTGTGTGTGTGTGTGTGTGTGTGTGTGTGTGCGCAAATCAAAACTCTGTGTGTGTGTGTGTGTGTGTGTGTGTGTGTGTGTGTGTGTGTGTGTGTGTGTGTGTGTGTGTGTGTGTGTCAGCCACTTGGGCAGGAACACAAAACACTGGTTGGACAGAAAGGGTTCTGGAGCTCTTGGCTTAGCCACTTAGCTGAGATCTTAACTCTATAGCTATCCCAGTGGGAAGTCTTATTGGGGATCTGGGAGAAAGAGAGAAAAAAACAGCCCCAGACTGACTGTGGTCTCTGTGTGCTCTTAAGGGAAATTGGACTTTACTGTGTGTGTACTTGTCATCCTCCCAGTGTGTACGTCACCCACTGTTGCCATTAGTGAGAAATGAGGCTCCCTGATTACTGGACCAGTGCTGGAATGTCACAACTGGAATCCCGCATGACAAAAGCATGACATTTGTAGAAAATGCAAGTGATATGAGCTACATTTCATATATGAACATAATTGCCACAAGTGAGTGTTAACTTCTGCAAATTTGAAATGTGTGGTAACCCAAGAATTTCAGGGATTTCTCCCTGTTCAGGTTTCATCTTGGCTAACTGATCATCAACTCTTAGGTGGCTTGCTTATACAACATTCTGCTAGTAGAGGCCCAGATGGGCATCATGGGCATAACATTGTATCATACTCTTCTCCCAGCTGTTTTCTTTTTCTTCTTCATTGTTAATATTCTGTATAAATATCATATTTATAGCTAACAAAACCTAATATATATATAATTATATGAATGCGACAGATAACATTCTCTATGGTTGCCCTTCCCTACTATTTTACCAGTCCTCCAGTGTACCTCACTTCCACTCTTAAAACCAGTCACTGTCACTTTTTCTAATAGTCTGTCATGTAGTGCATCCCAAGGTATCACCATCCTTTTCACGTAAAACTAAACCCTATATGTCTCCCATTACTTTTCTGACATTTATTTTTATTCAGCAAGCATATCTCTCAACCTCTTAGCTCAAGGATCGTGGAAAAAGACAAAAACAAAAGAAGGCCAAATGTCCAAAATCACGAACAGATTTTAAATATTACTCTTATAAAATTTAAAAGTAGATAGAATTACAGGTTTTGTATTTTCTTTTATTTTCTGGTGTGAAACTCAAATGTTTGTCTTTATTTAGTGACTTCAATCTTCAATAATTGGCAAGAAAACCACAAATTGTATGGAAAAATAGACCAACAATAAAAGGCAAAAATCTGGACATTCCATGAAATTTTAGGTAGCTGAAAGATATGTCAGCAACTTAACATACAGTTATAATTACCAGGCTTTTAAAGCAGTTATACATGTAATAAATGTTAGCATATGCAAATACATGCAGATTGAAACTCTATAGCCATACAACATGAAAATAAAAAATAAGGTCTAACAACTATATAAACATATAAACCAGAAATTAACTATGAGTTGTGTATATGCTAGCACATTATAATCTATGCAGGGAAGTGACTTTAGCAAATGCAGCAGTTTGTTGGTATAAGTGATTCTGAAGATGAGGGAGACCTATACCTAGCAAGCAGGGCAACAATGTACAGGAAAGGAATACCCAGTGCTGCTCATATGTCTAAGACAACCCATGGTGAGCAGCCTAAACCATCTCAACAGAGTCCTCTGGTAGCAGGGGAAGTCAGTAGTCTAAGTACACATTGAGGACTAAGGGTTAAATGTTTTAAATGCAACCAGTGGGGCCATGTAGCATATAGATGTCCAGGAAGGCAAGGTGGGGAACAAAAGGTGGGACAGCCAGTAAGTGGGAATGACAGAATGTCAGCAGTGAGTTGTCTGGAGACAACAAGGGTACCAAACTACCACAAGAGGTTATATCTTCTTAGTAAATGAGAAAGAGGCCATTGCTAAGAGAGACACATCCTCTGACCTAACTATTGTGAAGCCTGGAATGGTTAAAGAGGAGCACTACTTTCTTGGGCAGTCTACTCCAGTCAGAGCTTTAGGAGGGACCCCATTCCAAATACCTTTGGCTAAGGTTCACCTTGACTGGTAGAGTGGAAAAGGAAACTACCAAGTAGGTGTGCTTAAGGATATCCCTGCAGATGTCCTGACAGGGAATTATTTTGATAACGCAGTACCTTGTGTGCATGCAGTGACATGCAGTCAGGGTTGGAGACAAGCATGTCAGTATGGTAGCCTGGAAGGGGGGGGGCAGACAGACTGTAGAGTTGAAGCCATGACTGGTGTGGTGGTTACTTCAGAGAGGGAACTCCCCTGTAGCAGTGAGACTGAAGGTGAGCCACAGCTGCTTGTGGGTACTGATGTTCCCTTGGACTGAGTGACTGCATGGGCAGAGGTGAGTAGTAGTACCCAGGCTGACAGTGAGGCACAGCTGTCAGAGATTACCAGGCTTCCTGTGGAAGGGGAGCTGGGAAGGGTTACAAAAAGAGAGTTGGGACAGGCTCAGCTCTCAGACATTACAAGGCCTAAGGGAGGTAGCTAGTGAGGCACCTGATTCTCAAGGGAAGGGAGAATCTGTATACTGGGACAAAGGGTTACTGTTTAGAGAGTGGACCACTGAGGGAGGGCTAGAGGGTGATAGAATACAGCAGTTGGCAGTGACCACACCCTACCATCTGGCACTTCTAGCCATAGCCCATGACATTCCCTTTGCAGGTCATATGGGCGTAAAGCATACAAAGAGACATATTATGCAGAACTTTTATTGGCTTAGGATTTTCAGAGATGTAACAGGGTACTGCAGGACCTGTGAGTAGTGCCAAAAAGTAGGCAAGGCAGGAGACAAGGTCAGGGATCCTTTGAAGCCTTTGCCTGTGATTGAGGAGCCATTTCAGAGGGTAGCTATGGATATTGTGGGGCCTCTGAGTACTCCAAGTAATACAGGGAAGAAGTATATCCTAGTGGTAGTAAATTATGCTACCAGATACCATGAGGCAGTGGCATTGTCTTCCATTGAGGCTCAAAAGGTGGCAAATGCTTTGTTAGAGATTTTCAGCAGGGTAGGTTTCCCAAAAGAAATACTGAATGACAGAGGTGCCAATTTATTGTCAGACCTGCTGGCTTGTCTGTGGAAACACTGTGGGGTGAAGCAGCTAAGGACCACCCCCTACCATCCCCAGACTAATGGTCTTGTTGAGAGGTTAAACTCTACACTCAAGACCATGCTATGGGCACTTGCAGACCAGTTTAAGACACAGTGGGACAGATATTTGCCCCATATGTTATTTGCTTACAGAGAGGTGCCCCAGGAATCCACAGGTTTTTCACCCTTTGAGTTGCTGTATGAGCATAGGGTGAGGAGACCTGTAGATTTGGTTTGAGATGAGTGGGAGGGTGAGTGTGAATCCTACAAGGAGTCTGTTGTGGCATATGCCCTAAACTTCAGGTCAAGGCTCAGGGAGCTTGTTGGCTTGGCCCAGAAGAACCTGGCAGAAGCCCAACAGCAGAAAAAGGTCTGGTATGACAGGAATGCTCGAGCTAGAGAGTGTGCTGTAGGGCAGCAGGTAATGGTTCTCATTCTTATCAGAGACAACAAGCTGCAGGCAGCTTGGAAGGGACTCTTCAAAGTGGTAAGGAAGGTCAGTGATGTTAACTACATGATAGAACTGCTAGGCAGGAGACATGGACACAAGCTGCACCATGTTGACATGATGAAACCTTACTATGATAGGGAGGTCCTGGTGCTAATTATTTGCAATAAAAAGCAGAAGGGGGATCTATGGCTACAGGGAGCGAGCCAGCAAAGTCCCAAATTGCTACTAAGATTGAGCCTAGGGTTGCAGGCATATGAGAGGACAGTGCAGCACTGTACTGGGGTCAGCAATGCCAAGACAGCTGGAATCTAAAGACAGGTTATGGGGTAGTGTATTCACAGAGGCTCACCCTCTCAAGCAGTGTTTCCCAAGGGTCACTTGAAAAACTAGCTTGAGTTTTTTCGGAGAAGGGGGTGTAACAAACGGAGATGCAGCCAGCCCAGCTCGCTGAAATGTTTTTAATAATTATATGTCATTTGTAAATATTAATATGATTTGTATAGAAATGTAACAAAAGGAGTTCTTATAGGTTCATAGGTTCATAGGTTTATACTAGGCTATCTGCCCTAAGGCATTTATAAGCCTAGCCCAAATTTTTGTGGCTTACGCCTCCCCTTATATGAAAAATACTGTGCCCATTAGTTTTGTTGTTGTCTGTCCAGCAGTGAGTTCAGATGAGATGATTCCTAAACCTCTCCCATCCTCTCACAGGTCTAGATTTCTCTTGAACAGGTGCTCTGCCCCTCAGCTCAGACATGGACAGGGATATTATTCAGCATATTCTATAAATCTAGAGTCTGGTGATGATCCTATCCACTCCAGCTATTTATATTTATATCCGTGTAAAAAGCTTTGGGTAGTGGATTTTTTTGGTGGATTTGGATTTTTTGAGTGGAGAGTTGGACATGGCCTTGTGTTGGCCTTGTATGTCAGGCACATTTCACCTCACCTCTGACGGCAGACGGTATGGAGGCTGAATGGCTTGAGCTGGGCAGCATTCAATCTGGCAGGAGACCTTTTTGTTTTTTGTTTTTCCTTTTCTGAGGAACTTTGGGGTTCCTCCAATTATTGCAGATGTCGGGTGAGATATCCATGAGTTATGTTATACAAAAATAAACAAGTATGTCTCCCGAGTGCATAATTCATCAGTGCCTCAGCTAATGCTTCTAAGGAGTTGCACAGAGACAATATAATTTCATCTGTCCTCTTATTACTGTTTATTATGAAGTGTTGTATAGTACTTGGTCAGTTGAAATTTAGCAATGGCTACACTAAGCAGTCTAGGATTGCATAAAATTACTTTGGGTAATGTGAAATAACTCAGTTAAGGTGTGTAGTTTGTGTATGTAGTTTCTAGAAAGACTCACATAAGATTGTCTACTTTAAAAGAAAGCTCACGTCAGATTCTAGAAACCAAGTGCTTAGTGAAATGTTGGCAAATCTGTATGATCTGTAACTAAAAAGAAAAGTAGTATGAGTCTTTGTCACCATTATTATTATTATTATTACTAGTACTGGTAGTAGTATTGTTACTAGCAGTAGTAGTATTGTTATTAGCAGTAGTATTAGTATTGTTACTAGCAGTCGTAACAGTACTGTAAATAGCTTTGAATTTCTCTGTGTGATTTTATGTAATATGAGAAGGTAGTTTGGCTAGAATTTCACAACACCTGAGAAACAGTAATTCAGGAAAGATAAAGAAATGCACTGGCCTTACATATTATAAAAACAACATAAGGGAATTTGTCTCATTTCAGAGTGTTGCTGTAACTTATAGTTGTATGAGCGGAGTGAAAAAGATTGAGTAACATGCCTTTCTAAATTGAGGTACATAGCATTGCAAACTAGCAGCTTTTAAAAGACAGAAATTAATACATTTTTGGGGGGAGGGCAGCAAATTGAGTAGACTGGGTCTGACATTACTATCATCAGCAACAGTTACACAGCTTATCCTATAGGATGCTGATGATGTTTCCAAGCGAGAAGAGAGAGAAATATAATCCCACCAGTATGCCCTTGGCCTATCCCAGGGCCCCCTACCAGAGAGCATTTCCTGGTACAGCTCCTAGAGGAGGGGTCCAGGACTCTAAGTTGGCAAACAAACTGAACCTGTTCCTCTCAACACAGAGAAATAGCATGGAAATTCTTTGAAACTACAGAGCTCTTCATTTTTTCATGTAGAGTGGGTCCAGTTGTATACCCTTAAATTGTAAAATGTATTAGTTTCTTTGACAATATCTCCATTATTATTATTATTATTATTATTATTATTATTATTATTATTATTATCATTATTAATGATCATCACATTGCCTCCACATTTCATTTGTATTAATGTCCCCTTTTATTTCCTACTAAAGTATACTTCTGTCTCAAAGATAAAAAAAGGATAACTGCTCTAATTCTCCTGTAACAATTTAATTGTCATTAGGATAAAATTCCACTGTTTACCATTGCAACATCATCTAGCAAAATTAAAGTACAACAGATGGTTTTCTAACAGATTTCTTTTTCCCATTTTTTTTTTCCATAATAAATTTTTATTGTTATATTATTTTCCATACACAATTAAAAACAAAAACAAAATTTTAAAAGGAACTACTAACAAATATCATTAACAACCACACCAAACATATATACAATATTTACAAGAATGCTACCATGTAAAATACTAACTACACAAGAAAAACATAAGAATAGTTAAGAACATTTCAAGTAATAAACAGTTTGATTGCAAAATTCTCTTCAAGTGTATAAATAATTCTTAATATCTTCAAATTAAAAGTATTATGCTAGTATAATATTAAATATTTGTTCCCAAATTTTTGGATTATTAATATTTTTATTATGTGGATTTAAAAGTAATTTATGAGCTAATATATGCCTTGTTGCCAACACTCTAAAGTTTTCCCATGATGTTTTAGATGGGTCTAACCAATTAGTAGTTATATAGAGCCTCATTAATAAAAAAAATATTAATAAATATAATACTTTGTGATCTAGGGAGTTCTTTCGGGGGAAATATGCAAAATCATGAATTTCCATGACAATGTTGTACTTTGGTAACCCATCTTCTGAAGTTGAATCTTAAGGGAATTCCAAAGTTTGTATATGGATTTACAGCTCCAGAATATATGAAGAAGATCAGCTGGTTGATTTTTACAATATGGACAAGTTGGAGAGTTTTTGGAATTAAATTTGTGCAGGGCAAGACGTGTATAATATGCATTATTCCATACCATCAACTGGGTATATATCAATTTTTGAAGATAAGTAGATTTGATAGTCAAGTCAATTGCTTTTAACATATTATTTTTGTCTGTCAATAGAATTTTCTCTTCCCAATAGTTCAACAACAAAATTTTATCTTGAAATTTAAGTTCTTTAATTAATTTATTTGTTGTTGTTATATGTTTAATATCTTGTTGGAGAGCTTGCCACAAATCCAAGCATTTGTTTATAATCTCATCTTCAGGTTTGAAATTTTTAAAATAACTTATAGCAAGTTCTCTAATTTGTCTCAAAATAACAAGATAGTTTTTAGGTAGGTTAAATTCTTGTCTTATTTGGTTGGCCAAACGTTCAAGATATTTATATATATCAATCAGAGTTAAATTGACTATTAATGGAAACTTTTTAAGATCAATTAATTGATTATTCAATCGCAAGTTAGGATTCCTGTGAAAGGGTTGAAAAAACATCATATGTTGAGCCAGATCTAATGACTGAAATAAGTTTTGTAAAGATAATATATATGTTTTAATGTGTTCAATAATCCCATATAATTTCAAGGTATCTTTACCTAAAAAGGGTATTCCTTTAGGATTAATATTCAACTTTAAAATATATTCATAATTCAGGACCACCCAAGTTGGTGTCCACTTAGTACTAGTTATATCATAGTTAGCAATTCTCAGAATTCTATTAGAGTTCACAATTAAATAATACATTTCAAAATTAGGTAGCTCCAGTCCTCCTCTATTTTTGGGGGTCATTAATTTATCATAAGATATCCTATTTTTTTTTGGTTCCCAAATGAATTTAGCCATTTCTTTATGAATTTGTTTAAAAAATGTCTTCGGAATTATTAATTGGGCAGACCTAAAAATATATAGTAACCGTGGTAGTACGTTCATTTTAATAATTGAAACTTTTGCTAATACTGGCAGTCGTAAATTCTTCCACCTCCCAAAATCAGATCTTATTTGATCCCAAATTGTTTTAATGTTATTATTGTAGAAGTCTTTATTATCTGTAGAAAACCCAGTACCTAAGTATTTAATATTTTCTTTAAACGTTACCTGTCCCACCAAAGGCAATAACGAAAAAGGTTTAGGTGCTCTTAAAGGGAAGATGTTGGTTTTTTTTCAAATTAATTCTATAGTTAGAGACTTCTGAAAAGTCATTAAAAGCCTTTAATAACTTTCCAGTATCTGAAATTGGGGATGCACAATAAATGTTAAGATCATCAGCAAAAGCTGCCATTAATATTTTGGTTCCATAAATTATTGGGGCATTATGATATACGTTCTGCTTAATATATAAGAACAAAGGTTCAAGATAAAAATTAAATAATAAAGGGGACAAAGGGCAGTCCTGACGTGTTCTGTTTTTGATCGGTATTATTTTAGAAAAACTTCTATTAATGTACAGTGTAGTATAGGGATTACTATATAATATTTGTAACATTTGAACAAACTCATGGGATATATTAAAATAAGGTAAAAGGTCAAACAAAAAATTTATATCAACCCTATCAAAGGCCTTCTGTGCATAAATTATAAGGGCATAGATATTAAGATTATTTTGTTTAGCATGCACTATCATAGTATGAAGTGTAAGTGTATTATCACTAGTTTGTCTACCTGCCATAAATCCAGCCTGTTCTTTAGATATTATATGAGTCATAATTTTTTTTCAATCTAGATACTATAATAGAGGTTAAAATTTTCATGTCTACATTTATTAATGATATTGGTCTATAATTATCAGGATTTTGGGGATCCGAATTGGGTTTATGTATAAAAATAGCTTTTGAAGCGTTAAGATGAGGATCATTAATTTTATTCCTAATTATATAGTTAAATACAGATGAAAGTATTTTACCGAAAATATCTACAAACATTTTATAAAATTCCACTGTCAACCCATCAGGACCTGGTGATTTATGTGATTTCATATGTTGAATTATGTATACTATTTCTTCTTCGGATATCGGTTTGACTAAATAGTTTTGAATATCCTCTCCTATTTTTGGAAAATTAATTGTCTGCAAAAATCATTTATAGATTCTATGCGAGGACACATCCTTTTGCCCATCATAAATATTAGTATATATCTTCTCAAAAATATTAAAGATATCCTCGGTTTTGGAGTATATTATATTATTAAACTGTATTTCCGCTATTTGCCCTGTTGTTTTCGATTGGTTAATGATCCTAGCTAATGCTCTCATGGTGTTTGAACATGATTAGCATACCTCACTAATGTCTTATGTTCCTGAAATGTTAATCTACTATTTTGAATTAAAAAGAGATCCTTTGACTTTTAAGCAGTTCCAACTCTGTTTGATCATTAAAATTCCGAATCAGTTCTTGATCAAGTATCCTAATTTTTGTTTCTAGATTTTGAATATCTCTGTTTTGTATTTTTTTATAATAAGAAGCTTTTTGCAAAAGGATCCCTCTTATTTGTGTTTTAACTGTCGCCCATTCAACATCTGGGGCATGTTGTTGTTTCTTTAGATCAACCAATAAATCTTTGAGGTAATTTGTAATTTCCTGTATTATTTCCTCCTTATTCAACAGATTAGGGTTAAGAGACCAATTATGACCTCTTTGTCGCAGGGTATCCTTTACCTCCTTAGCAAAACACAACGAAATTTTCGAGTGATCTGATAAATAACATGCACGTGTAACAACTATTGGTTCTAAATTAATCAATGTTCTTGAAATCAAAAAGAAATCTATTCTGGACCACAATTTATGACATGGGGAATAAAAGGTATAATTATTTGTGTTATTTACATTGTTCAGATAGTGAAAAGGGTCATATAGTTGTAAATCTTCCTTAATATCATTTAATGCTAATACAGCATGTTTATTAAATGCTCTTTGTGGACAAGATCTATCCAACTTCGGATTTTGGTAAGCATTCCAATCTCCTTTAATAATTATATAATATCTATCATATTGTGTTAAAATTGAATACAAAGATGTTATGAATATTTGTTGATCATTACAGGGTGCATAGATATTTAAAAGTAAAATAGGTTTATCAAATAGGGTAGACGAAAGAATAACGTAACACCATCGCCCATCTTTATCTGTTTTAGAATCTAAAATCTTCTCCTTGTATTGATTTTTAATAATTATAGCTACCCCAGCACTATTTGACTTACCTTCTGATGCTACTACTTCTCTGATCCACTTCTTTTTTTGTTATATCAACCCATTGATCATTCATTAAATGTGTTTCCTGAAGTAATATAAACAACGCCTTAGCCTGCAACAATACATGTAACAATAGTTTCCTCTTCTTTAGGTTCTGGAGCCCTTTAACATTCCATGAGTCTAATTCCCACATTCCAAAGGTTGTCTGTACAATGAAGGTGTAAGAGGGAAAACATAGCAGAAAAATAAAGTAACTTCAAAAACATACAAAGTCTGGAAGCAATCCTTATATCCCGTCCTATACCAGTGCTTACCCACTCTAACCCCGGACCAGGACATGTATAGGTCTTGTATAACATAGAATAATAAAAGGGTTAAGAAAAGAAACAAATATAGTAACATCAAATTATAAAATTTCAAACATGTTCCACAATTAAGACCTATATAATCTATCTTAACTATGACAAAGTCTAAAATAAACATTCCCTAACAAACACTGCCATGATCTACATCTCTTTGGTTAACTATTAGTTAAGCAAATCAAATTGAAGATATAATATTAATATATAAAAAATAAAGAGAAAAAATGAAGTTTTAGTAATTGGATTAGCTATCTATACATAAACCGCATACATGAAAAATAAAAACTTAATGTGTATACAAGGATATCATTTTACTGCATATAATAAAATATATATATATATATATATATATATATATATATATATATATATATACTCTATTATAACCCTATACTAAATCAAGTATACAGTTAACTACTGATATCCCTGGTTATAACTTTGCACTATCACAGTTTTATACTAAAACAAGCTACTAACTAACTGATATAATATAAACTATCACCTCTACACAGTACATTAAGGACTATATTAACAAGTATATTTTTACAAAACATTACTAAATCCCTGCACCCACTCTAAATAATATAACTACAAGATTTTGATTAAACATTGAAAGGGAAGTACATAAAATATTCCTATGTGTTTAAATTACCATACTATAGTGTTATTTTAATGTTAAATAAACCATAAAGTGTTTAAAACAGTTCCCTTCAGTTTTCCAAGCCTGGAAACCATGTAAAACATTCGCGATGGGGGACCACTTTTGCAGACGGACTTCCGGAAGTACCACAGTGAAATCCACACCCTCAACAGCATTTTAGGCTCTTCCTGTCTTTCTCCTCATCGAAAACAGTTCATAGAAGCCATAAAACATCGGGAAACGAATGCAGGTAATCAAGATTAGCTAAAACAAACAGTTTTATTACTCTGGAAGAGGCCTAAAGCTTTGAAAACAAAAACAAAGGATTACCCAGTCCTCGAGGCACAGTAAACAATGGATCTGACCTCAGAAGCATGCCAGTCTCAACGAGGATTCAATTCAAGTCTCTGATGCAGGTAAACCCTTAAAAAGTTTAAGAAACATATTTCTTGCCTCATTTTTGGTAGAAACAGAATGTTTAGTCCCATCCATTGTAAATATAAGCATATTAGGGTATTTCATTTGAAACTTAATTTGTTTGTAAATAAGAAATTTGCAGTATGGAGACAAAGACTGTCTAGCTTGTCTGACCTGTAAAGGTAAATCTTGTGCCAGGGATACTTTATTATTTTTCCACATGATATAGCCTCCACTTTGTTTTGCAGTAGTAAGTATTCTGCTAAAATCTTGATAATTAAGTATTTTAACATAAACAGGTCTAGGTATATTAGATGCTTGTAGCTCTCTCAGAGCTCTGTGTGCTCTTTCGATAATAATTTGTTTCACCATATCAGAGTCATTTAGAAGCACTGCAAATATTTGTAGTATGGATGGAATCAAATCATTATACTGAAGGGATTCTGGAATCCCTCTGATAATAATGTTATTTCTCCTGGATCTTGCTTCTAAGTCCAAAATCTTACTTTGCATAGCCTGTATATCCACATCATGTATATTTGTTTTTTTTCTAGTAAGGTTAGTTTATCCTCATTTTCAGAAATTCGAGCTTCCGTCTTATCCATTCTTTCCAGCAACTGAGTACAAGAAGTTCCAGATGTTTGTATTTGACAAGTCAGTTCCTTCAGAGCTCCTTGTATGGGCAGCAGAGCATTTCTGATATCTTCCATGTTTAATGCTTGATCAGACTTAGTTTTAGTCCCTGGTTTCTGTTGTTCCTGTATTTTAGTAATTTTTTGTCTTTTAGAAATCACATCTTTTTCTGGGGACTGTAATTCCGAAAGTTTTGTCTTAGTAGTGGTTATGTCCATTTTTTTTCTTCTTTTGACATCTTATTCCAACGCAAAGACTTACAGTATAGAGAGCACACTGTTCCTTTGTTTACTTCTCTCTGCAGAGCCAGCTAATCTGTTATAATCCTGTTAAATAAATTATTTTTTTCTGGTTTTTCTTATTATTACAGGATAGCTAAATGTAGTTGAAGTTATTTTATCGAAGACTGGATGTTAAAAGCTTCTTGGTATCCACTCAGGGTTTAGATTTCCTCAGGTTAAATGAAGAGCTGCAGTTCAGCATTGTTCACAGAATGGCAGCCATCTTTGAATCCCCTCTTTTTCCCATTTCTAATCTCTTACTTTATTACATACTTTATTACAACTGTTAATCTCATATTAAAGTAGCAAAACAAGTTAAACATTAATAACATAAGAATTGTATTAATAATTTTAGCACCAAGGCCAATTTCTACTAGTTTTTCACTTCTGCTCAGTTTGAACTGATACGTTGTTGATATTAAATGGGTCTAGTACAAGAACTTGTTATCAATATGCTCATGATATACTTGCTCATTGCCACTTTCTCAAATAGACAAGTGCTCAAACTCCCGCTAACACAGTCTCCTACAAGTACTTAGCTCTCATAGCTTTACTAGAACCCCAACTCTAACCCCAAAGCTCCCTTCCTGTTCCCTAACCCTAAACCTCCCCTCCTGCTGCCTAAACCTAAAATCCTCTCTCAGTCCATAACCATAACCCTTTCACACTACCTGATCCAAAGACACCCTTCCCTCTTCTTAAACCTAAAATCCTCCTCCCATCCCCAAAACCTGAAACTCTCTTCCCCACTGGTGCCCTTAACCACATTCCCAACTATTCCTACTCCCTCACTATGATTGCTATACTTTCCTCCCTCAAACTCAGTTTAGGAAAGCTACAGCAGCTGCTTGCCTGAACACATATGTGAGTTCAAGCATGAGGCACAACCTACCCAAGATGCTTGAGTTCCTAGCTTTGCAACAGAGGGTTTCAAGCTCATGGAACCTGAGCACTTATAGAGCAGTCTTTTAAATATCATTTTCCATTCTTAAGTATTACTTATGAAGCAAATGAGCAAAAACCATTACTACATCAGTTTCTCAATATTTACATTGTGTTAGTAAATACATGAACATAAATTATCCTATAAAATTGTACATAAATGTTAGAATTTACAATTATAGTAACCAACCCTGCATGTTATATGTTATTTTTCATGACTTGTGGTTATAGACTAACAGGATTGTTTTTCATTAACAATGTGCACTGTTATTTCTCAAATAAGCAAAAATATAAATCTAATACAAACAGGGCCCAATATTCTACATAAGTAATCTTCATAGTTATATTCTTGATATTTGCTACAAACAAAATTGAAACATCCCCTTTTGCAATCCTCCATCTTTATGTTTACAGTGACCAAACTGTTTCTATATAAGTATGTTGTTTATCATTCATAGTATATAGGTTATCATGTACTTACCAAGTGCCCCAAGATACTAATCTTATTTGATGAATTTAGTCATACTATGAAAATATGAAAAAAAAATGAATGGTGGTCCCTATTATTTATCACTACATATTTCAGACCCAATAATTCTAATGGGCAGGCCATTTTCTTATTTTCATAGGTATTTTCCTGAACAAATCTACCACAGACACATTATATCTCAACTGTGATTAGTCATAGAAGTCATTTATACTAAAATTATTTAAATGTTTCTGATCATGGCAGTCCACAACCAGCAATGTAAAATCTCTTATACCATACCTCTCATGTTACATTTTATAGAAACACACTCACCTTTCCATATGTAAAATCTCTTATACCATACCTCTCATGTTACATTTTATAGAAACACACTCACCTTTCCATATGTAAAATCTCTTATACCATACCTCTCGTGTTACATTTTATAGAAACACACTCACCTTTCCATATGTAAAATCTCTTATACCATACCTCTCGTGTTACATTTTATAGAAACACACTCACCATTCCATATGTAAAATCTCTTATACCATACCTCTCGTGTTACATTTTATAGAAACACACTCACCTTTCCATATGTAAATCTCTTATACCATACCTCTTGTGTTACATTTTATAAAAACACACTCACCTTTCCATATATAAAATCTCTTATACCATACCTCTTGTGTTACATTTTATAGAAACACACTCACCTTTCCATATGTAAAATCTCTTATACCATACCTCTCATGCTACATTTTATAGAAACACACTCACCTTTCCATATGTAAAATCTCTTTTACCATACCTCTCATGTTACATTTTATAGAAACACACTCACCTTTCCATTCAACTTCTGCTGTTCTTCCTCTTCCACTGAGTTTGTTGATTCACCTGCTTTTCAACGTCCCATATATTCAGCTTCAGTTACATGATATACTGCAGGCACAACCGACTACTTTAATTTGGTCATTGCTTTATCAGCATCACTTATACTTAGCACTCCTTCCTTCAGAAACACTTTCAGTGCTGGAAAAGTTCACTTCTTTTTCAATTTACATTTCATATACTCCTTAGCAGCAACCATAAATTATAGTCTCCACTACAAAGCTACTTGCAATTCATTATGATCCAATTGCTCTTTTTTTTATTTAGTTGCAAACTGCACAAATATAACTGTGAGCTAGTCAAAGATAGCCAGCACATTTGTCATTTCTCAATGGTAATTTCATAAAGCTTGTCCATTGTATCATTTTAGCTTTCACAGAATCCAACAAATCAAATCCCTCTTTTAGTTCTACACTCCAGTTCAATTTAAAGTTTTTTACTGTGCCAGTCTTATCTTCCATTGCAGTCAGTTCCTGATCCATTTTTTTTAGCTTGCCAACTCTTCCATTCTGTTTCCCACTTCAATAACCTGTTGCTTAGCCACCATGACATTAACCTGTGCAAGAGCCCACAAAGGATTGTAGCATTCACATTGCATTTCTTCCTTTAACATGACATGGATGGCTTGTCAAGTGAGCATTCACAGGTAGTGCCCTAAAATGTTAGAGTTGAAAGTCTTCTTTTCCAGATTTTCTAATGCTGAGGTTTTCATTACGTCAATCAAAAATCTTATAACTTTTATTAGAAGCAAAGGGCAGAATTTAGAAACCTGGATCACAATGTGCAAACCTGTTCTGTACATGTTTGCTCAATGTGGTGAGTGCTTTCTGATTCAAAGATCAGTTGAGTGCTACATTCACGAGAAGACTTTGGCCTTTTGTGCTTAAATGGCCTGTTGTGCTTCACTTTTGGTGTGAATTTCTTGCCATCTCTGTTTCATACACATAATGACATGGTTATGCTCAGAGACCTGATCATAACCCCCTATTTTTTTCACTTAAAATCACAATGTCACCAGCTAAGAAGTGTTAATTGCAGAAATCTAATATGGATCCTGCATTCCATTTCTCATGCATGCAGCTACGCGGTATCTTCATCTTCAAATGTTTGTGACTTTTTTTTTCTTTCAGTTGTCCAAAAATGCACCGTAAGTCAAACTTTGCATCTTTAAAACTTCTCATTATTTCCTTGACATTCAGTTGAACTATTTTGATAATCTCTGGAATACTGCAGTGGATAACCAAAGCTCAAGCCTCATCATTGCACATATTTCCTTGGAGACATTTAGTTGACAATAACACTTTCAAATGAAGTTTCCATTTTTCCACCATTATTTAATGCTGTGACATTCACATATTACATCTGCCATCATTTGCATCAAATTATCTTGTTTAATCTCAAAATATAGCTTTAATTAACCATGATACTAGGAAAGACCAGGAAAGACATCCAACCTGATTAAGCAACGTAACACTTCGGTTTCATAGCATTGTCTGTGATCATTACAACTATCTGGTAATCTTTTTAATGTCATTCTCATGATAAACACCTTTGTTATACTCAGACACATACAGACAATCCAAAAGCAATTACATGTTTCTAAATATTTCTCTTTAAGGGACACTATTATGTGTTTTGATAGTAATGTCTACTCTATTGCCAATGTCCTTTACTTGGCAATGACATCTGGAAAAGTTGTGTATTGGACATTTTTAATATACTATGAAGCTTTTGTGGAATTTGGATACTTATTTAAGGAGATGATGTACTGCTCTGGTTTGGGATTAATGTTATGCACAAAAGTCTCATGTAGTTATGCAGTGGGCTTATCCTGCAGGTTTTTGGTATGTTTGATTTTTCTTTTCTTGGAGGGGGGATCTCTTTCACTGTGCGTTACGTTTGAACTTACTCTTTCTTCGTCACAAGGAAAAGGTATGTTAGGAATGTGTTGCATATTTACTGACTAGATGCTGTGATTTTTTAATATTCTAGGTAGAAAATATGCTTGCTACATCATCAATAGTGTATGTACTTCAATTATTTATTGCATATTTCCCAGGCAATGTAGAAGAGGAAGAGAAGAAACACAATACCACATTCAGAAAGAGACAAGGAGATTGGAATATCAATGCACTGTGGAAGAAGACACAACAAAAGTAATTCTTGTGTAGAGCAGGGACTGGTACACTGAATTATGAGTGCTTCTGTGTCACCACTTGCAGATATTTCAGCCAAGACTGGTCAGCTGAGGAACAGAAGAGCCTGCTCTACATGAGAGGTGAACAAAGAGCCAGTGACCCACTCCATTAGATTATGGTTGTCCACAGAGAGGGAAGCCCATGAGGTGCTGTTGCCCTCTCTCCCTCTAGTGAGGTCCCTGTTCAGAGCTTGGGCCACCTTGTTCAGATAGTTGATTTTATGGGTTCATTGAAAACTCCTAGACAATCAGTCTACAGAACATTGTAAGTTGATCCAATAAATCTTATTCAAAAGTTCTCTCCAGCCATGAGGAGGGCAGCAAAGGACAAATCAAGTAAAATTTGGGGCTGCCTAATCACTTACCTGTCTTTACCTTGAATGTGTCAATGGTCCTACTCTGATTGACATGTTGTGGAAGTTGGTTTCAGAAGTTAATAGGCTCATAGGTGTGTACTTGGCTAATGGCACTGGAGCCTTTACAAGCCTAGCCCATAGGATTACCCTGGCATTGTGACACCCAACCTTAGTTCCTAGTGCCTCTGTCGAGTAGAGCGACTGGAGTGATACCCAGGGTGAATTTTCAATTTCCCATCCACTCATCAAGATTTCTCTTGAAGAGGACCAGTGAGCTGCTCTGCTTGACATGTATGGGAAGTCTATTCCATAGCATGGGCAGTCTCTGGGTTATGAACCTGTCCCTCCAGCATGTTCTGTTGATTGTGGTAATGGGAATGAGGTCTCTGGAGCGTGTGGTGCAGAGGGATTGGGATTTCTTTAAATGTAGCATTTCTAACAGAGCTGAGTCAGACATGGCTTTGCAAGTCAAGCAGAGATTGCCTCTAAGTAGGTGATATGAGACAGAGAATAGTTGGAGTTTTTTGAGTCCGTCCATATATGGCAAGTGTTTAAGGCCTAGGATCCTCTTCATGAGGTACTTTTGCAGCCTCTCCAGTTGTTGCAGGTGTCTAGTGAGGTACATGCCAAATGGGCATTGTACTCGATGATTGGCCTAATGAGGGAAGAGTAGAGGGAGACAATGACCTCTTTCTTCCTGGATGCAAAACCCTTAGTAATGAGATGTGCCACATAGAAGGACTTTCTCACCACAGTGGCAACGTGGTGGACAAAAGAGAGGTTGCTGTCAACCTGTATTCCCAGATCTCTTATAATGTCTTCTGTGTTCAGTGGGCTACCAACAATGTGGTAATTCATGGGAACCAGGTTACTCCCAAAGGGGATGATGACACATTTTTTGGCATTGATCTTAAGGCCATGGTTCTGACAAAAGTCACTTGGGGAGTTAATAATAGCTCCCAACTTGCAATCGTCTGTGAACTTTGTCAGCCAGAGTTCATTCGTGCTGGCCTGGACTTCAGAGAAGTAGATACCAAACAGGAGAGGACCAAAGGACTGAATCCTGTGGGACTCCACTCATGACTAGTCATCAGTCTGACTTGGAGTCAGCTACTTTTACACTGTGGGTTCTATCTGTGAGCCAGTTTGCAAAGCACCTAGTGATATAGGGGTTGATGCCTAGCTTAGTGAGTTTTTCTATGATTCCTGAGTGGGGAATGGTATCAAAGGCCTTGGCCAGATCAAGGTAGGCAGTATGAACCACCTTGCCTTCATCCACAGCTCGGGTGGCTGACTCAAAGAAGTTGACCAAGTTGAGCAGGCATGATCTACCCTTCACAAAAACAAACTGTGTAGGATCCAGAGTTTGGAGATTCCCTACATCTTTGTTTATTAGGTCCATGATGATGCATTCCATAGCTTTGCATATCAGACTCTTCAGGCTAATGGGTCGCTAATTCCCAGGGTCTGTAGTAGTGCCTCCTTTGTGGAGAGGGATGACTATAGCAGTGCACCATTCGGTAGGGACAAAGCCTGAGATGAGGCTGTGATTGAACAGTGCACACAGGTGAGGTGCCAGTTCACTCTGTAGTTTATGTAGAACACAACCAGGGATATTGTCAGGTCCTGTAGAAGCTGTATTCTTGGCCTCGGACAGTGCTGTTTTAACCTGTGCAGCAGTAATACTGGGTGCCTGGTAATCTACTGGTATTGTGACTGGCCCTTTGGGGGTGAGAGAGGGGTAAAGTTAGTACTGAATCTGTTGGCCAGTACATTGGCAATATCTGTTGGCTCAGTATAGGAGGTACCATTGTGCAGTAGCTCAGAGCAAATCTGGGTATTGCTGTGGAGATTCTTTACATAACCATAGGAGGCCTGGTGGTTGTCTTTACTTTCTGCTGCAATTCTGTTTTCATAGCTAGCTTTAGAGGATTTGATATGGGATCTCAACCTTTTGTTGAGGGTGATAAGGGAGTTTTTTCCAGTTTTGGGACTTCGCCTTATTCTGCATCAGTTTCCTCCTTCTGTTGTAAAGTTTGTTTATGGCAGGGGCACCGCCAGATTGGCTTCCTTTTTTTTGAAGAGAGCATCTTAGTTCTATTGGGTATGACGAGATCAATGCATTTGTGTACATGTTTGTACAGTGCATTGGTGGGGGGGGGTGGATTTCCAAGGTGATTAGTTTGTGGTTGGATCTAACCAGGGAGGAGTTGATTATTGGTGTAGAGCAATGGTCGCCCATGTTAGTAATGACCAGGTCAAGGATGTTGCTACCTCTAGTTGGGATAAGAACAAGCTGGTCCAGAGCATTGGAATTAATGAATTCCAGAAAACATTGGGCAAGTATATTGGTACATGAATAGTTTTCCCTGTTAATGGAGGGGTAGTTGAAGTCTCCCAGTATGACAGTGTTAGGTTGGACCCTAATATTCTCCAGGGTGCTTAGGAATGCAGACTGTGAGTCTTGAGACATGGTTGAGGACCTATAGCAGGCTACAACCTGAATTGCTGTCTTACCCAATGTTAGCTGCACCTGAAGTATCTCAGATGCATTATATCGGGCTGCCAGTCTGGAGGTGTGCGCATCCTTTATGAATATGGAAACACCATCACCTTTGGAGCTTTGGTCCAAGTTCTGGGGCCGAAAGGTGTGGAATGAGTTATATCCTGGTAATGCAGTGGTGCTTTCTGCTGCCTTGAACCAGGTCTCTGTTACTGCACAAATGTCAATGTTCTCCATTTTAAGGAGTACTTTGAGCGAGTGCATTTTGAGATTTAGACTTCTAGCGTTGAGCAGCATGACTCTCAGATTGCATTTGTTTGTAGCTGTTATGGTGTTAATTTGGTCTTTGGAACACTGCCTAAAAAAGGCACTATAAGGGTGCAAGAGCCTTGGCCAGTATCTGGAAGTCCAGAGGTGACAGATGCAGGTCATCTCTGGCAAAGTATCAAGGTCTGTCAATCATGTCATCCCAGGCAGACAGATACTGGATCCCCTTAAAACAATGAGTGAGAAGGTCACTGAAAATCCAATCAGTAAAAACAAAATAAAAACTCCAGCAAAGCTAGAACCTCCACTGAGTGACCTTCCAAAACTCTTGTATCAGAGACACATGGGAAATATGCAAATGATCCTTATGAACATCAGGTGTTTCAGCTCATTGACGATTCTGAATCCCCATGACTTGTTTCATCATTTTACTGCACAATCTCAGGCCAATAAAGCCAAATCCCACTAGCTTTGAATATGCATATTTCGCCCTTGTTATGACCTAATCAGCACAGCACAAGCAGAGTGTTTGACTAATCATTAGAAACACAGGGTTGTTATACCCAGCTGATGTCCATTATCATTAGGGTCACTGCAAAAATATCCCAAAGAACAAACTAAAACAATGAGTGAGAAGGTCACTGAAAATCCAGTCAGTAAAAACAAAATAAAAACTCCAGCCAAGCTAAAACCTCCACCGAGTGACTACCCAAACCTCTTGTATCAGAGGCAGATGATATATATGCAAATGATCCTTATGAACATCAGGTGTTTCAGCTCATTGGCGATTCTGAATGCCCATGACCTGTTTCGTCATTTTACTGGACAATTTCAGGCCAATAAAGTCAAACCCCACTAGCTGTGGATATGCATATTTCAGCCTTGTTATGACCTCATCAGCACATCACAAGCAGAGCGTTTGACTAAGCATTAGAAACACAAGGCTGCTATACCCAGCTGATATCCATTATCATTAGGGTCACTGCAAAAATATCCCAAACAACAAACTAAAACAATGAGTGAGAAGGTCACTGAAAATCCAATCAGTAAAAACAAAATGAAAATTCGAGCCAAGCTAGAACCTCCACCGAGTGACCTCCCAAACCTCTTGTATCAGAGGTACATGGGATATATACAAATGATCCTTATGAACATCAGGTGTTTCAGCTCATTGGCGATTCTGAATGCCCATGACTTGTTTTGTCATTTTACTGGAGAATTTCAGGCCAATAAAGCCAAACCCCACTAGCTGTGGATATGCATATTTTGGCCTTGTTATGACCTCATCAGCACAGCACAAGCAGAGTGTTTGAGTCAGCATTAGAAACACAGGGCTGTTATACCCAGCTGATGTCCATTATCATTATGGTCACTGCAAAAATATCCCAAAACAACAAACTAAAACAATGAGTGAGAAGGTCACTGAAAATCCAATCAGTAAAAACAAAATGAAAACTCCAGCAAAGCTAGAACCTCCACCGAGTGACCTCCCAAATCTCTTGTATCGAAGTCATATAGGATATATGCAAATGATCCTTATGAACATCAAGTGTTTCAGCTCATTGGCGATTCTGAATGTCCATGACTTGTTTCATCGTTTACTGGACAATTTCAGGCCAATAAAGCCAAACCCCAGTAGCTGTGGATATGCATATTTCGGCCTTGTTATGACCTCATCAGCACAGCACAAGCAGAGTTTTTGACTAAGCATTAGAAACACAGGTCTGTTATATCCAGCTGATGTCCGTTATCATTGGGGTCACTGCAAAAATATCCCAAACAACAAACTAAAACAATGAGTGAGAAGGTCACTGAAAATCCAATCAGTAAAAACAAAATGAAAACTCCAGCAAAGCTTGAACCTCCACCGAGTGACCTCCCAAACCTCTTGTATCAGAGGCACATGGGATATTTGCAATTGATCCTTATGAACATCAGGTGTTTCAGCTCATTGGTGATTCTGAATGCCCATGACTTGTTTCGTCATTTTACTGGACAATTTCAGGTCAATAAAGCCAAACCCCACTAGCTGTGGATATGCATATTTCGGCCTTGTTATGACCTCATGAGCACAGCACAAGCAGAGTGTCTGACTAAGCATTAGAAACATAGGGCTGTTATACCCAGCTGATGTCCACTATCATTCATGGAATTCATGGAAGTATTCAGAATCACCAATGAGCTGAAACACCTGATGTTCATAAGGATCATTTGTATATATCCCATGTGCTGTCATACTGAAACCCCTTAGAATGACACCAGAAACTTAGCCAGTTGTTGAAATTGATCATTTTCTGCTTGTAGTGCGGTATCATTCTGGGTGATTGCAGGATGCTGCTCAGGGCTAGGATTATACCCGCCTGGGCTACATAATCGAAGACCTCCTCCATGTCTCTTTTCATGTAATCCAGGGAGCTACGTCTCAAGTCATTCACACCCACATGTTCAATGACAGAGTCATATTGAGAACTGACTGCGTGCATTATGTGGTGGATCCTGCCACCTGATAGGCAGCTGACTGTTACTTTCTCCTTATTTAACCTAGTGAGTGGGACATCAATGTGCCTCACTATCGAGTCACCTATGACTAGTGTGTTGAGCATGCTATTTTGCTTTAGAGGCTTTGGTTAAGTGGCACACTGTTTAGGAGAGTTATGTGTCTCGTGATTAGTGCTGTGTTGTGGTGGTCGAGTGCATTTCTGCCTTGGCGGTCTTTGCTGTTTGTGTAGATTTTTATTGAGCGCCTCCGCGAAGGTGGGTGTGTGGTTTGTGTTTTTATGTGAAGGCAGTGCTGTTGTGTATTCTTGAGTGCTATGTGTTCCATGTGGTGTGGTGCAAGTCTTGACTTTCTTCTCTTGACCAGCTATTCTGGTCTTGGCTGGAGAGTGCGTGGCTTCCAATATGTTTATATAAGTGCATCTCTCACAAGACTAAGTGTTGGGAGATAAGAGAAGAGGGTTGTTAGTGTACATGAGGCAGTTGCTACATTGCCTCAGGATGCCAAAGTTTACCAGGTTAATAGGAGAAAGCACAAGGAACTGACCTTTAGACATGCCTGGAAGGGTGGGCATTAATAAATACTGGAGCTGTTTCCTTGTAGAACATTTAGTGCTGGTGGCACTTTTGTGTGCTACAATAATTGCTACAATAAGTCTGGTAAAGGGCTAAACTAATAAACTAGTAAAAGTGCAGGAAAGGAGAGAACTAGCAGATCTAAGGTAAAATTGAAGAGGAGACATTGGCACCACTAAGAAGCTTAGGAACAGTCCTGGATACAGCAAATCTGAATCTGGACAGGATTAGTAAAGGTGGAAAACAAGCGCAGATGTGGACTTTTAAACCAGAAAGTTGAAAGAGATGGAAAAAAACTGCCCAAACGGGCAATAAGCTACAATTTCTGGGCCAGAAACCACTCCTTTTGTGGTAGATAGGCTACCTAGTGCTTACCACTCCCACTGATAAGCTAGAAGGCTTCCCTCTAACACAGAAAGGCTTGGGGGGCTCAGAAGCTTACCAAACGTCCTGGATACAGCAAATTTGTACCTGGACTAGACTAGTTACAGGAAAGGCGTGGAACAAGTGCAAATGCGGGCTTTTAAACCAGAAAGTTGAAAGAGATGGAAAATCTGCCCAAATGGCCAATAACTAAAATTTCTGGGCCAGAAATCACTACTCATGTGGTAGATAGGCTACCTTGTGCTTACCACTCCCACTGATAAGCTAGAAGGTTTCCTTCCAAAACAGAAAAGCTTGAGAGGCTCAGAAGCTTACCAAATGTCCTGGATACAGCAAATATGTATCTGGACTAGACTAGTTACAGGAAAGGTGGGAAACAAGTGCAAATGCAGGCTTTTGAAACAGAGAGTAGAAAGAGATGGAAAAACTGCCAAAATGGTCAATACACTAACATTTCTGGGCCAAAAACCACTCCTCTTGTGGTAGATAGGCTACCTAGTACTTACCACTCCCATTGATAAGCTAGAAGGCTTCCCTCCAACACAGAAAGGCTTGGGGGGCTCAGAAGCTTACAAACAGCCCTGCATACAGCAAATCTGTACCTAGACTAGACTAGTTACAGGAAAGGTGGGGAACAAGTGCAAATGCGGGCTTTTAAACCAGAAAGTTGAAAGAGATGGTAAATCTGCCCAAATGGCCAATAACTACAATTTCTGGGCCAGAAATCACTCCTCATATGGTAGATAGGCTACTTAGTGCTTACCACTCCCACTGATAAGCTAGAAGGTTTCCTTCCAAAACAGAAAGGTTTGAGAGGCTCAGAAGCTTACCAAAAGTCCTGGATACAGCTAATCTGTATTTGGACTAGACTAGTTACAGGAAAGGCTAGAAATAAGCACAAATATGGGCTTTTAAACCAGAAAGTTGAAAGAGATGGAAAACCTGCCCAAATGGCCAATGAACTACAATTTCTGGGCCAAAACCCACTCCTCTTGTCTTGACTTTCTTCTCTTGACCAGCTATTCTGGTCTTGGCTGGAGAGTGCATGGCTTCTAATATGGATATATAAGTGCATCTCTCACAAGTCTGAGTGTTGGGAGGTAAGAGAAGAGGGTTGTTAGTGTACATGAGGCAGTTGCTACATTGCCTCAGGATGCCAAAGTTCACCAGGTTAATAGGAGAAAGCACAAGGAACTCACCTTTAGACATGCCTGGAAGGGTGGGCATTAATAAATACTGGAGCTGTTTCCTTGTAGAACATTTAGTGCTGGTGGCAGTTTTGTGTGCTACAATAATTGCTACAATAAGTTTGGTAAAGTGCTAAACTAATAAACTAGTAAATGTGCAGGAAAGGAGAGAACTAGCAGATATAATTGAAGAGGAGACTTTGGCACCACTCAGAAGCTTATGAACAGTCCTGGATACAGCAAATCTGAATCTGGACTAGATTAGTAAAGGTGGAAAACAAGCACAGAGGTGGACTTTTAAACCAGAAAGTTGAAAGAGATGGAAAAAACTGCCCAAACGGTCAATAAGCTAAATTTCTGGGCCAGAAACCACTCCTCTTGTGGAAGATAGGCTATCTAGTGCTTACCACTCCCACTGATAAGCTAGAAGGCTTCCCTCCAACACAGAAAGGCTTGGGGGGCTCAGAAGCTTTCCTAAAGTCCTGGATACAGCAAATCTGTATCTGGACTAGACTAGTTACAGGAAAGGCGGGGAACAAGTGCAAATGTGGGCTTTTAAACCAGAAAGTTGAAAGAGATGGAAAATCTGCCCAAATGGCCAATAACTAAAATTTCTGGGCCAGGAATCACTACTCGTGTGGTAGATAGGCTACCTAGTGCTTACCACTCCCACTGATAAGCTAGAAGGTTTCCTTCCAAAACAGAAAAGCTCGAGGGGCTCAGAAGCTTACCAAAAGTCCTGGATACAGCAAATTTGTATCTGGACTAGACTAGTTACAGGAAAGGTGGGGAACAAGTGCAAATGCGGGCTTTTAAACCATAAAGTTGAAAGAGATGGGAAATCTGCCCAAATGGCCAATAACTACAATTTCTGGGCCTGAAATCACTCCTCATATGGTAGATAGGCTACTTAGTGTTTACCACTCCCACTGATAAGCTAGAAGGTTTCCTTCCAACACAGAAACGCTTGAGAGGCTCAGAAGCTTACCAAAAGTCCTGGATACAGCAAATCTGTATTTGGACTAGACTAGTTACAGGAAAGGCTGGAAACAAGCACAAATGTGGGCTTTTAAACCAGAAAGTTGAAAGAGATGGAAAAACTGCCCAAATGGCTAATGAACTACAATTTCTGGGCCAAAACCCACTCCTCTTTTGGTAGATAGGCAAACTAGTGCTTACCACTCCCACTGTTAAGCTAAAAGGCTTCCCTCCAACACAGAAAGGCTTGGGGGGGGGTCTCAGAAGCTTACCAACAGTCCTGGATACAGCAAATGTCTATCTAGACTAGACTAGTTACAGGAAAGGCTGGAAACAAGCTTAGATTTTTTTTCCAGAAAGCAGCTAAAACAGCACTAAAAACTATTCAAGTGCAGTGCAAGCTAGCACACTTGAGTGTGTAGCAGTATTAAAGCAAATACAGTTTAAATAAATGCAATGTATTTGAAATGTATTCTAAACTAAATTAAATTGTTGTTTTATTCAACTCTGGACAGTTAAAAAGTGCCAAAAAATATACTTATCAGCTGAGAAGCACACTCAGTCAGAACACAAGAAGATTTTTTTTGTTTGTAAAGTGCAAGGGGAGGAAGGAGGAGCAGAAAATAATTCAAGGTTAAGAACCTAAGTGGGTTGGCCTTTTCAAGTGTTCTATTTGCATTAGATAGAATGAACACCAGACTGGAAAGAGTGTCCCAGATCAAATTTACAGTAGGGACGGGCGACTGCAAAGCCACCAGCCATAACAAAAAACACAGGAATAGGGTGGCTGGGAGGGGGAAAAACAGTTTCCAAAGAGATGAGAAACAAAAAACAATGCCAGCAAATATATAAAATAAAAAATATAAAGTGCCACTGGTATGAGACAAACCAAAAAAAAGTATATGTTGCAGCAAAAAAGTTGTCAATTGCTGAGAGTAGGGTAAAACACTTTAAATTCTTTAATAGTCCACAAACAAACAATATATGTAAGTGCTTTCGCAGTTGCCTGCTTCCTCAGACCTTAATACAAAGACAGTTAATCAAGATGCATTTACACATTACTACAGCCAATGATACCAATTTAGTTAATGATGCAAATTCCTTTTCCTAAGAACAGGTTTTAAAGAGACGGCACTGTTCAAACCTGGAGGGGCATATGCTTTAAAATCAATTATCCACCTGAGTACAACACATTCTGTTTCATTACTCACATCACCTTCTCTTAAATTTTCTAAGATTTTTTGTAGCACTAAGAATTTAAAACTATGGTTGTCTCTTGCTTCTAAGACATGCTTTGCCAGTGCATTAGTCAGTTTCTTATTACGTATATCATTAAGATGTTCCAGTACCCTCTCCTTCAACATACGATTCGTTTTTCCAACATAGAAACATTCACATAGTTTACATTTAGCCATATAAACTATGTTTCTAGTGGAACAATCTGCATAGAATGAGAGTTCTATAGGCTCCTTAGAAATGGGATGCATCACCATACAAACTGGCCAAATACTAGGGCAGGCTTTGTAAGCTCTACATGCATGAGTTCCCCTGCGTTGTGATACAAGATGTTCCTTGCATCTGTTCTGCTTGTAACAAAGTTGCTGCTTCAGGTTTTTACAGTTTTTAAAATTAAACCTAGGGGTAGAGTCTATTACCATACTTATTTTAGGATCTACTAACAAGATGGGCCAGTTTCTTTTCACTACCTCACAAACTCTACTAACCCCTGCTGAATAAGTTAGACACATCCTATTATTCACCTTCATACTAGATGTTATCCCTCTCCCTTCTTCAATAGAAGTTTGTTCTGAATAATATGGTGTAGTTTTTGTTCTATCCAGTTTATCAACCTTTTGCATACCCTTTTTTATTTCCTCAGCTTTATAACCACTGTCCATAAGGGAGATGTAAGTCCATTCAAAGCTTCCCTTAGGGGTTCTGCATTTGCATGCAGTCTCCTACACCTTAGTATCTGATTCTTAACTACATTCCTAGTAGTATGACTGGGATGCATACTAGTATGATGTAGTATAATATTTTTCCTCCAGTTCTTCCTATACTGCTTGGTGGAGAGATTACCCAACATGTTTTTGGTAATCAACACATCTAGAAAACTAATTTCATCTTCAGAATAATGCAGGGTAAAGGACAAAAACATGGTGACAGCCTGCCTGGACTCTTGAAAAGATGACAAGTATTGAATCTGCAGCTAAGCCTGGACTACATGGCTTTATTAAATGAATACTTTCGGCCAGAGGAAGAGTCTCTAGCCAGGGAGATTAATGACTTAACTTTATACTTCTGGCCCAGAAATTGTAGTTACTGGCTGTTTGGGCAGTTTTTCCATCTCTCTCAACTTTCTGATTTAAAAGCCCACATTTGCACTTGTTTCCCCCTTTCCTGTAACTAGGTTAGTTCAGATACAGATTCTTAGTTTTAGCACTTGAATTTGCTTATTCGTGATCAGCACTTGTTCAGAACTTGTAAGCACTAAATAACCTACTAATTACTACAGCACTCAACCTTCCTCATTATCTAGAGGAAAACAGTTTTGGTACTTACTTTCCTCACTTGCTTAGAGAAAAACAGCTCTTGTACTCACTTTCTTCACTTATCTAGAGGAAAATAGTTTTTTATTCAGGCATGTCCAAAGGTCAGCTCCCAGTGTTCTCTCCTGTCTATCTGATGAATCTGGGCATCTTGGGGCAATGTAGAAATTGCCTCATGTACACAGACAACCCTCTCCTCCTACCACCCAACACTACAACCTGTGAGAGATGCACTTATCTAGCCAAACTGGAGGTAAAGCTCTCTCCAATCAAGACTGAACTTGACAGTCAAGAGGAGAAGGTAAACAATTGCATGACACCACACTCATCACATAGTCTCACTAAATCTACACCACCAAAATCCACACATAGAAACACAAAAACATTAGCGGAGGCTCTCAATAATAATCTGCTCAAGCAACTGAGACCTCCAAAGCAGAAATGCAAGCAACCTCCCCCAACACAACCCAAATGGCACATAGCCCGCAAACTCAGTGTGCCACTCAACCACAGCCAATAAGGCAAAACAACGTACCCAACACACTAGTCATAGGTGACTCTATAGTCAGGCACACTGATGTCCCACTCACCAGGCTAAGCAAGGAGAAGGTTACTGTCAGCTGCCTGTCGGGTGCCAGAATCCGACACATAACCTACGCACTCAGGTCACTCCACAACAAGTACAAATATGACTCTGTCAAAGTCCATGTTGGTGTGAACGACCTGAGACGTACCTCCCTGGACTACATGAAAAGAGACATGGAAGAGCTCTCCAATCTTGTAGCCCAGGCAGGTATGACCCTAGCCCTGAGTAGCATTCTGCCATCACCCAGAATGATGCCGCAGTACAAGGACAAAATGATTGACTTCAACAATTGGCTAAGCTTCTGGTGCCATTCTAAAGGGATCAAGTATCTGTCTGCCTGGGATGACATGGTCAACAGACCACGATGCTTTGCCAGAGATGGCCTGCACCTGTCATCCCTGGGATTCCAGATACTGGCTAAGGTTCTTGCCGCTCCTATAGTGCCTTTTTTAGGCAAGATTCAAATGACAAATTCACCACCGTAACAGGAACAGGCAAGCAAAAACTGAGGATGATGATACTCAATGCTAGAAGTCTAAATCTCAAAATGCACTCACTCAAGGCACTCCTTAAAATGGAGAACATCGATATCTGTGCAGTGACTGAGACCTGGTTCAAGGCATCAGAGAGCACCCCTGCACTACCAGGCTATAACTCATACCACACTTTTCAGCCATGTAACCTGGACCGGAACACCAAAGGCGGAGGTGTGTCCATATTCATTAAGGATATCCACATGTCCAGGCTAGTTGCTCAGCATAATGCAGCCAAGGTTATCCAAGTGCAATTAACTCTGGGAAAAACTGCAATCCAAATTGTAGCTTGCTACAGATCACCCACCATGCCCCAGGATTCCCACTCCTCTTTTCTTGATGTACTGGAAAATATAAGGGTTCAAACAAACACCCTAATAATGGGTGATTTCAACTACCCCACCATTAACTGGGAAAACTACTCATGTGCCAACTCCTTCACTCAATCCTTTCTGGAATTCATAAACTCCGATGCCCTGGATCAATTTATCCACACCCCCACCAGGGGCAACAGTATCCTAGATCTAGTCATTACCAACATGAGTGACAGGTGTTCTACACCTGAAGTCAATGCCTCATTGGTCCAATCTGACCATAAGCTAATTACCCTAGATATCCACATCCTGCCCCCACCCCCAATTAAGGAAACCATGGTAAAAAATTTTTCCAAAGCCAACTTCATGCTTCTTAAGACAGAAGTGGTGAACTTCATGACACCCATGCAGATGGACAATACAGTTACGACCACTGAATCCTACAGAATTGCACTTTAAAAAGCACTTACATGAGTGCATGGATGGTGCTATCCCAAACAGAACCAAGACGCTATCCTCCAAAAAAAGGAAGCCAATCTGGTGGTCCCCTGCCATAAACAAACTCTACAACAGAAGGAAGAAACTGTTGCAAAAGAGAGTAAAATCTCATGAGTGGAGGAGCTCCCTGGTCAGCCTCAGTAAGAAGCTGCGATCTTTGATAAAATCCTCCAAAGCTAGTTATGAAAACAAAATCACCACTTATTCTAAAGACAACCACAAAGCATTCTATATGTATGTCAAGAATCTCAATGGCAACACTCAGATCTGCTCTGAGTTACAGCACAATGGCACTAAATATACAGACCCAACTGATATTGTCAACATCCTGGCAGATAGGTTCAGTGCTGTCTTTACCCCCTTCTCACCCCCTAAAGAGCCCATCTCTATACCAGAAGAATGCAAAGTTCCTGTAATTATGGCTGCACAGGTAAAAAACACACTCTCCAAAGCCAAGAACACAGCATCCATGGGACCAGACAACATCCCAGGCTGCGTTTTACATAAACTACAGAATGAATTGGCACCCCACCTAAGTACCATGTTCGATCATAGCCTCACCTCAGGCTTTGTGCCTGCTGAATGGCGCACAGCAACGGTTATCCCACTCCACAAGGGGGGAGCCACCACAGACGCCGGGAACTACCATCCCATTAGCCTGATGAGCCTGGGCTGCAAGGCCATGGAACGTATCATCATGGAACTTATAAACAAAGACATTGGTAATCTCCAAACTCTGGACCCCACCCAGTTTGTGTTTGTAAAGGCAGATCATGTCTCCTAAACCTGATAGACTTCTTTGAAGCAGTCAACAAAGCTGTAGACAAGGGTAAGGTGGTTCACACAGCCTATCTAGATCTTGCCAAGGCTTTTGACACCATCCCCCACTCTAGAATTATAGATAAACTCACTAAACTAGGTATAAATCCCTATGTCACAAGATGGTTGCCAACTGGCTCACTGACAGAGCCCACACTGTTAAAGTAGCAGACTCCAAATCTGACTTCAGACCAGTGACAAGTGGAGTACCACAGGGTTCAGTCCTGGGTCCTCTCCTGTTTGGTATCTACTTCTCTGAAGTACAGGCTAACACAGAAGGTCTTTGGCTAATGAAGTTTGCAGATGACTGCAAACTAGGAGCCATAATCGAAACTCCTAACGATGTGGACATCCTACAAAAGGGCCTCACTGAGATGGATGCCTGGTGTCAAAGCCATGGCCTCAAGCACAATGCCAAAAAGTGCATTCTCATCCCCTTTGGTAAAAACTCTGTACCCATGAACTACAACATAGGCAGTAGTCTACTTAACACTGAAAGTGTGATAAGAGACCTTGGGACACAGTTGGACAGTAGTCTCTCCTTTGATAATCACAATCACCACAGTAGTGGTACACCTCATCACAAAAGGTTTCTCATCCAGAAAAAAAGAGGTCATTGTTCCCCTCTACTCATCACTCATTAGACCCATTATAGAGTACAACACCCCTTTTGGTATGTACCTCACAAGACATCTACAACAACTGGAAAGGCCACAGAAATACCTCACAAAGAAGATTACCGGCCTCAAACAGATGCCCTACGCAGACCGTCTCAAAAAACTCCAGCTTTACTCCATTGCATATCACCTACTCAGAGGTGATCTCTGCCTAACATACAAAGCTATGTCAAACCCAGAGCTGTTGGAAATGCTCCACTTAAAGAAATCCCAATCCCTCCGAGCTACACGCTCTATGGACCTAAACCTTGTCACCACAGTAAACAGAACATAACGGAGGGATAGAGTCCTGTCCCAGAGACTTCCAATACTCTGGAATAAACTACCTATCTATATCAAACAAAGCTCTTCATTAGCACTCTTCAAGAAAAATCTTGATGATTGGATGGGAAATAGGAAATTCACCTTGGGGATCACTTCTGTGGCTCTGCTTGACAGTAGCACAGGAAAATAATTTTCTTGGGTGGCAAAAGCCAGGGTACCTTTTTGGCTGGGCTTGTATAGATCCCAGGGCTGATAGCCTAGTACCTACCTATGAACCTATGAACCTATTTCCAGTGACGTCCCTGATTTTGACTCAAATTCTAACTCTGTCCCACTTAATCCCTCCTAAAACTAGTGACTTTTGGAGGAAAGGTGGTGAATTACAAGTAATGAATAATGACAACAATTAAGAGTTATAAACATCATTTACCTCAGAAAATGTGTATGAATTCATATGCACTGAGTCTGTCAATGTGTCAGGTTAATAGCACTAATAATGTAAATGTGTCCCTGATGTTTTTATGATGTGTCCCTGATTCAGTTGGTATTTTTCCCCAATCGCATTAGAGGTCTGATAGGGACAGAAAGCACATATTCCACTGATAACCTTAGAAAGATGATAGAATATTAGGTATGCAGTAGCATGACTCAGCTGAAGGATGTGGGTTCCAAAACCCAATTACTTGTTTGTATTGAAGAGTGTCAGTTCCCATGTATTAGCCAGACAGGTGCAGATTGTAAGAGGAACACACCAATAATATGAATCAAACTCTGGACAGGCCGCAGATTCTGTACAGTCGAACGGCATGCTTTTGCCTAATGGACAACCATTCCCGATACTGTAGGCATGTAATCTGATGTAATAGGCATCACAAGGTAATATCGTAGTCCTCACTTCCACCCAGGGGTGTGAGTGTCAGATGCAAAAACCAAATGCAGTGCATTTTCAAGTGTGGTAGCAAGCAGGTGTAAGCCTGTTTGGCCGCCAGTATGTGAGTATTACACTGGTGAAGCAATGTAGAGGCTAAATGAGTGTAAGAAACTGTAACCGGAGGTTAGCATTGCTTAGCTCCATGCAAACCCATGCACACCTGCTCACAACTGCTTTAATGTGCCTTAATCACTCCGTATCCAATGGTCTTGTTCTGCCCAGGAACAAAATAAACGACCTCTGCAAGGCTCAAAACCAGGACCCTGCACACACAGCTATTGTGATTTACCACTAAGCCATGGCAGATATACAGACATCGGATCTTATCACAAACATATCATCCAGCACAGTCATTCAAAAGTATAGGAAATGTATTCCATCATGTAGATGTATGTGTGTTTATGTCCAAATACAGATACATACATATATATATAGATATATCAAGAACATCCCATATGACAACAAAGCATTACAAAGGAATGAAAAGGGAAACACCAGCAATGCCTGTATTATGTAGTGTTGTCCTATGTAATATCAAGACTCCCTCAGACAGACATGTGTCATTAATACATGCAAACATTTGTACATCAGCCAAATAAATCACTCTGTGCATTTTATTTACATTAACACAACAGTTCCTGTCCAATCATTATGTGAGAACACTATTCTTGCAAGGTGCTGTGTGCGACATCAACATCATGAAAAATGTAAATAGAGTAACCATAGAAGGACTGGTAGTGTTGTGTGTACAATGGGGTCCTCTGCATCACGTGTACCTGAAACCTTTAGGAGTCATGTGCAAACCAGGATTGTGTGCCTGAGAGACAGGGGTGAGGACAATGGAGTATGTTGTGATGCATATTAAAAGAGTTGCATGTATCCAGTGGACACGTGTGTGAAATGGACAGCTATGTATGGGGCAACTGTTGTTCTAGGAACAGATTGACCTTTTGTTTCCGTAGGGTGAGAGTGGGATGTGGGAGAAGGAGAGTAGGTATGCTCGTGGAGGATAGGTTGGGTAGGATGACAGACAAGACAGCATACAGGGTTGGTATATGCCACATGTGGGGGGATACACCTTGGACGGGGAGGGGTGTTTGGCCGTCACAAGCCCATGAGCCCCCAGATGGAAACAGTGGGATGGAGGTCCCCAGCCATGGGCACCCACCACTGCACCAAAACAGCCGCAAAGGTGGAAGTGCTGGGACCTGTCTAGGAGGGGCAGGCTCACCCTGTAAATGTGACTCTGCCCTCGAGCTGGCATATCTGGTCCAAAACCCCTTATTAAGCCCCCTATGCATCACGTCCGGGACTGTATGACAGCGGACATGTTCCTGTCTGGACCTGCTCCCAAGGGGGACAAGCCCCATCCTCAGTGGTGGTTCCACCAGAAGGTGGTACAAAGTCAACAGAGGTGGAGGTCCAAGGCTGGGCCCCAGGTGTGCTGGTACCTTGTGCCATGGCCAGCTGAAGTGGGACAGGAGGTTCTGCCGTGACCTCCAAACCCATACAGCCTATGGTGTTGCAGTTTAAACACAGATATGGCTTAGTAATAGTCAACAGCATTCAGGATTACTTATAACAGCATGCATAGATATGACCATCAACCCGACACAACAGATGGTATACATTTGCAGAGGGAGCACAACACATGCATATATACTGCATGACATCTGTACAAAGTGTAGAAGACTTGTGAATGCAGCTATGAACAGTGGCCCATTATTGGCATGTCACTGAGAACCCCAGACAGTGTCTGTCATACCACTGTTTCATGTGACATATGTCCAATCAGGGATACGATGTCAGTAACTCATCACTATCACCATGTACTGACTGCAGTCCTCGCACTATGCTCCTGCAGTTCACAGATGTATGTTCAGTGAGTAACACAGGATACAAATGGTTCCACACACTGATCAGTCCACAGATGGCCCTACAGATGGGGGTCCCTCACAAACAGGGCACTGTCTTGTCAGTTTTAAAACATGCAGAACAGCCATTACCACACACAACTTGTTAAACTGGCAGTAGTCGCAATGAAGCATAGCTACACTTACATGCTATAGTCATGTCTGGCACATCACCCTCCTGTCTTTAGGCTATTTCCCACTGCGTATGTTGTTTGAGTAACATCCAGATATCATCTGTGATGCCATTTACCAAACATCAGATCTGGGTGCCACTCACAGTGATTGTCATGGGCAAACACCAACATGATGTTCCTAGATATTGTACTGTATTTCCATGCAATTGGCTATGGGAACATCATCACAGCTGTTCCACATGCAATCAGCTAGAGGAGGATTGCAATAGATGCAGAGGTGATCACCTGATCATGACCATCACTTACAAAACACAAGCTGCTGCTGAGCAGGTGTACAACTCCACATCCACCAGAGAGTATGTGGGTGGGACAGACAAAGGCAAAGTACATCAGAGAAGGGCTTGGAGACTAAAACCTAAGCATCATCTGTCACACGCCTACAAGTACAGTGGTTCAAACCCCTGACTGACTAGTCATTACTATTACAAGTGCATGCAGTTACTCCATGTGCCACAAAGCTGACATGTTGGTGTGCTGTAAGAACATATATGTGTGCTGGTAAGTGACATCTGCAACAGAGATATAGTAGACATACATTAGGTGTAGCACACATGGCTGTCCACATGAACAGATGTCATTGTCAACACAACCACACTCTCTAATGGACTCACATTGACACACTTTGCCAGGCCCACAAATACACTTCCCAACTACTTAGTTTGCCACACTGCAGTAATGCACAGGTACTACATGCACCACAGGGGATATCCGGAGGTTCTATGGGCTAGGGCATGTGAACATGTCTGACATCAGTCGGTATGCCAATGGGTGTTATACTGGGTGTGACTGTGGTTGGGAGCATCATACCCCACACGCAGACACAAGGTGCCAGTACTGACATGCATGTGTGCATTGCTTCATGGGTGTGTAGTGGTTGGCTGTGCAAGATGGCTGTACAAGGCTGGGTGAGGGGTAATCCTTGGCATCATGCCACCCAACAATGGTGTGCAGTGTGGTACAGGGGTGTAGTTTCTGCAATGTCCCACACAGATGGCTATTGTATGAACTGTCCTGACATCCTGGTTACCATTGTGTATGGCCATAGCTTTGCAATGCATGCCATGTCTGTGTTTGATAGTCCTTGACATGGACATTGCCTGGGATGTGCACGTCCCACAATAATGTACAGTGACATGTACAAGTGTACCTGGTTTGACTGGCCTTTGTTGTGTACACAGACTGTTATCCTCAGATTTGCCAGTACTGGCCTGGTGTGGCAGGACCTGCTTATACACAGCAGGTTGACCCTGCACCTGCATTGATAGCATGATACAGGTATTCCCTGGTGTCAGTGGCATTGGTCCATACAGGGAACATGTGTAAGGCATTGTATGGCTTCTGTGGATCACATTTGATGTCATCACATATGTTGCAGGCATCCAGTGGGGAACATAGTGAAGGCACATTGTCCACAATTATCTGCCTGTTATACTACTGTACAGGGTGCCATGCCCTTTGCAGCCCACTGCAATTACACCATGCCTACTATCTGTCATCAATGTGCAGGGTACTAGCAACATAGCGGGATATTCTAGGCAAGTGTGTTTGTGTATGACACATGGGTTCAGAGCGTATTCCGGGTAATAGTAGGGTTGCATACTTTGTTCACTGGGCCTTTTGCCTGATGTAGGGGTATGGCTTGCCAACACAGTCTCTTGGCTGACATCTGTACTCTTTGTGAGGTGGACATTGTGACATGTAATATTGACACCATATAAGAAAACTACAAAATCCACTCTCTAACATGTCCAGTGGTTAGACACTCACAGCCACCTCCACACAGGCTCTGACTGTCAAACACACACACACACACACACACACCTGTCATGTCTTGGAATAGAACTCCTACCTAACTAGTGTATCACACTACAGCATTACGCAGTTACAGCATGCGCTACAGAGATTAGTGGGTTACAGCAGTCCCAGAGGTGTATTACTAGGTGGGTGACAACAGCAGGATTGCCAAATGTGGTTATGTGAATTGTAAAGAGTGTGCATACTCTAAAAAGCATTTTTCCTTTCTCAGACAGACAGACACACACACACACACACACACACACACACACACACACACACACACACACACACACACACACACACATTTGGCCTGCCATAGAATAAAACTCCTACCTAACTAATTTATCACACTACAGCATTATGCAGTTACAGCACGCACTACTGAGATTACTGGGTTATAGAAGTCCCAGAGGTGTATTTTTATGTGGGTGACATCAGCAGGATTGCCAAAGGTGAGTATGTGAATTGTAAAGAGTGTGCATACTCTAAAAGGTATTGTTACTTTCTCAGGCAGATGGACAGACACACACACACACACACACACACACACACACACACACACACACACACACACACACACACACACACAGTTGGCCTCTCTTGGAATAGAACCCCTACCTAACTAGTTTTTCACACTACAGCAAAATGCAGTTATAGCACGCTCTACAGAGAATACTGGGTTACAGCACTCCCAGAGGTGTATTTCTAGGTGGGTGACATCAGCAGGATTGCAAAAGGTGGGCATGTGAATTGTAAAGAGTGTGCATACTCTAAAAGCATTGTTTCTTTCACAGGCAGGCAGACAGACACACACACATTTGACCTGTCTGGGATTAGAACACCTACCAAACTAGTTTAACACACTACAGCATTACGCAGTTACAGCATGCGCCATGGAGAATACTGGGTTACAGTAGTCCCAGAGGTGTATTCGTAGGTGGGTGACATCAGCAGGATTACCAAAGAAGGGCATTTCAAGTGTACTGCAAGTTGTACATGTCTGTTACCTGCATGTACCCGCTGCTTACTGTCACGAAAACACATTTACACCTGCTTATAACTGTCTTATGCAGTCCTAATTGACAGTATCACCAAGGCTTGCAGGTCTTGATCCCTGAACCATGTACACTGAGATCACTGGACATACCACTAAGCCATCTGGGTTGTATACATGTTGCATGGAGTCTATAATGCACATCTTACTACAGGTATTCCACAGTACTGAAAACAAATGGGACAGTCACATTGTGTACATATGTACAGTACCCTTGAATGTACTGTACTCTGTGAAACAGCAAAGACAAGTCTACACCTGTACAACTGTCATAACTACATATATAAATATATATATGCACCTACGGGATGTGTACACACACACACACACACACACACACACACACACATATATATATATATACACACACACACACACACACACACACACACACATATATATATATATATATATATATATATATATATATATATATATATATATATATATATATATATACATATATATATATATATATATATATATATATATATATATAAATATATATATATATATATATATATATATATACATATATATACACACACACACACACACACACACACACACACACACACACACACACACACACATATCTGAACACCCTTTGTGACACAGAATTGTTTCCAAAGGAACAGACGTGTACACAAAACAGAGGCATCTCTTGTGTTATAACATTTAAATCTTAAGCAGTTCACCAGAATAGGGATGGTTGTTGTGTATGTGGAGTTTGGGGTGGGGAATGATGGCTAATGTAATCTACCCTGGGGATTGTGGAGTTAGGGTGGGGGAATGATGGGTATGGACTTACACCCCAGCGACCACTTCTGTGTTACTGCTCGACAGTGGCACAGGAAAATAACATACCCGACTGTAGTCATGCTTGACTGTGTATTCTTTACCATTCCTAACTATGTAATACTTTGCAGACACCGGTCACCACAGATGGCTACAATGGTGTGCTCAAAGACATTACACATGTGTATGCCTGGCTACAGGGTAGTCACACACACAAACACGCACACACTTGCCAGTATTGTGCATACACGTCTTGCCTATGGAAAGGTAACTAGTACAGTGGTATGCAGTTGGGGTATGTGCCACAGAACACATATAATTACACTTACTCTGATTCTACTTCTGAGCTGGGTGACATCACAGGACTGATTACTTGCAGTGGGGAGGGGTGAAGAGAGAGGTTTAGCAGTTGACAAGGATAAAAGCCAGTGCAAAAGGAGGTATCTCTTTGGAATGAAGCAAAACCCACTGTCATGACAGGATGCAGACACAAATACACATACACAACCAAGCTCAGCCATTTGCTGACACACACACACTCAGGCATTTGCTGAGACACACACACACAGAAACACACTCAGCCATTTGCTGACACACACAAACACATGCACACAGTTGCCAGTGGTGGGATCGAAACTCCTGCCTATCTACAGATCACTATTACAGTACTATGCAGTTACAAGAAGTGCCACAGAGATTACACATTCCAAGGCAGTCAGACTGCCCTTCTAAGATTGAGGACAACAACAGGGAGACTGACAGTCACGAAGTACATAGCTGTAAACCTGTGTGTTTAAAGTAGGTGTCCATTACAACCTGTATGCACAAACAAGACACATCATCTGCAGGTAGGCCAGAGAGGTATAGTTGTAGCACAACAGGAACCTGAACTGGAGTCGGCCATCTGTAGAATGGACAACTACTATCACTATACAGGGTTACAATGGGCATGCTCATACACTCAGTAGCACAGGGCCATTTGGGATGCACTATGACTACAACTACACAAGGTTACATTGGGCATGCTAATGCACTTAGTAACAAATGGATTGTTGGATGCACTGACTCAAATTACACAAGGTGGCAGTGGGTACACTCATACACTTACTAGCACAGGGCCATTTGGGATGCCCTGGTATGTCTGCTGTGTGTCAACACTACTCAACAATATTAATCTACAATTGTCTACCAAGTATGTTCACCCTGTGCATCAGAACATATGAGCATGTCCCTGCACTGATGGTGTGGATGACATAGATGTGGCACAGGCATCATCATATGCACAGGGTGATAATGTCTGACAGAGCCCTAGACTGCGCCATTGGATGACATCATGTGTGCGTGTTAGGGCCTGTGATATCATTGGGCGTGAGTGGATGTTATGCGTGTGTGTGTTGAGGTGCCCTACATTTTTTTCTGGTGTGTGTGTGTATGCAAGCACACAGGTCTGGCATGTGGCTGGCCTACACAGGGGTATTATTGACAGCTGCAGACTGTACAAGGCAGGTTTCACAGTTCACGGTGTCCGGCCATGGCCACGTGACCTGCGCCTGCCAGGGATTGCATGGGCATTACCAGGCAGAGGTCCAGATTGGGTACTGTCTGATGACACATGTCCACTGAAATTGTGTCCCTGTTGTGACCGTCCAGGACCACATGCACAGGGCCTGCTGTGTCCTGGTGTGAACTGCACAGCACCAGCTGCACTGCTGCTGCTACCACCACTATGGGAGCGGGCATGTGCAGTAGCATGTTCACATAGACCTTCAACAGGTGATGTAGCTGACCTACGTCCATGTGCCCGACGCCTCACTCCCACCAGATGTTTCAGCACAGACATTCCACGCTCGAGGATTTACATGCCACGGTCAAGGACTCCCACCATGTCACCCAATCGTCTATCCAAAACATCTGCAAGATGATGGTAAGCATTTACACGTGCCTGGATGTTGTCAGTTAATGAATGAATGAACAGCAGCCCTCTGAAGCCTCAGACCTTCTCTGTTGTGCCATTCGGCACATGCCTGTGCCTCCATTACAGCCCAAAACCTGTGTCTGGTGAATCCAGCTGATGTGCTTTGTCTCACAGGGGCATGTTGGCCAGTGGTCCTCCTATGAGCAGCGCTTGGCACATGCCTGTGTGGGGCATCACCAGTCAGTTGACTGGGATCATGGTGTGCAGGCATACCTTCAATAGTCTCCACACTTCCCTGTTCCATTCTACCACCCACCAACTGTCCTTCTTCTATGGCCAGTGGTAATGGGGTATGTGTAGGCAGGGGAACTGTGTGTGAGGATGAGGAGGAGACAGGTGGAATGGCAACCACTGGCACAGATTCAGCCTCTGACAACCCTGCCTGTGCCTCAATCATACTATCATCATCACTGCTAGAGTCTATGGGGATACTAACATCAGGTGGACCTCAGGAGGGTAATGCACCTACATCAACACCTGTGAGGGGAAGACAAGAACTGTACAATGCAAGTTATACCAGACACACACACACACACACACACACACACACACACACACACACACACACACACACACAGACAGACACACAGACACACATGCTACATGCAGGTGATATGTCAGATGGCATTCAGCTTAGACAATTATAGTTTCAGCTTAGACAATTATAGTGGTAGTTATCATACATCCCTGAGTTGCACACAACAGCATGCATGTGTTATAGCAGACGGCATGCATCTTACACAATTATAGCAGTGGTTAGCATACATACCTATATTGCACCATTTGTGTTAGTAGCCTATGCCCCATACCTGCAACACAATGCATGCACTTTGCACCATTGCACCGCACTGCCATGGTGTGTGCAACATACACCACATGTTAACAGTCCATCACTGACCTTTGTACATCTGCCACTGATGCTTTGTGTTGGCCACCGCCTCTATGTTTGAGGACATGAGCAGTAGGGTATGTCGAATGCATACTATGTTTGCCCGAGCCCTAGCTTGCATATCTCCCCCAAAGCAGTAAATGTCTGTTCAGCATTACTCCGCCTACTCCTGAGCTGAGTCTAGACATTGTGCATGTGGCTGTACACACATGTTTGACATGGCTGTCCCTACTTTGAAATGGTGCCACAGACCAGCACAGGTTTACAGTACACCGGCATGCTGTATGGCGTATGACCTTTCCAATCACATGTAGTATGACATGTCTTCTGCTGACGTGTTGACTGACATGCATACATGTGTAACACAATGGTGTTCTTTCCAATTTACAGTACGGTAATGGTATCCCAGTGCAGGGACGTATTATACTAACATGGGCCTTCAGCTGATGCAATGTTGTCTGTCCACCCTACAAATATGCAGGGACGTACTGCACATTGAGCTGATGTGCATAGCCATTGCAGGGCATCATGTGGCTTCACAATTGCTATACAGTGTGAGCTATTGACACAGTTCATAGCCATGACTATGTTCACATACAATACATATCTAATGTAGAATGTGACCCATGTCACTGAGGTGTATACACCTGGGAGGTGTATAATGTGGAATGTGTGACACAGGTCACAGAAGGGTATATGGATGACACCCCTGCACATCTGCAACCATATTACTGATGCCTGGCAACTATGCCCACACATGGCTAACTTAGCAGTATTCTATGTCCCACATGCCATCTGTGTACCTCACACACATGAGGAGCAGGCATGACAGTGATGTCTGATACCAGCAAGATGAATGTACTGTATCTGTGGTCTGATGTGGTTGTATGTGTATGTTGTGCAACACATGTATGTATTTGGATACTGTATAGGCGAATGCTTTCATGTTATGTGGTGGTTTCATGTTATGCCTACACAAGCTGTGCACATGCCTGTACGATTTTTAGTGTTTCACATCTGGAATATCACCATTACACAAAGGCCATAGTTGTATTGTGTTGAGCCAATGTACAACAGGGTGTACAGACATGTACATCACTTCTACTGTGTGTGTTGCTTCATGTCTCTGGCCATCCTCCATGGCCATGTGTACACATGTTCTGTCCAATGATTGTGATGGCCATCTTATTTCACATGTCAGTGTTATCCCATATGACATACACCCATAGATTATATATGCTCCAGTGAGGACAGGGTTATGCAGACAAAGGGTGGTATGTATGGGATGTGAGACATGTTTTGCAGGATAGTTGAGCAGTGTTGCAGTCAGCCCACTACATGTCATGGACATGTCAGATAGCACATGACATTGTGTGACATTCATAGCTAGGGTATAATCCACAAGGTTGTACCCTGTGGGCCGGTCATACTCCAGCTCCAATGCATTTAGAGTGTGTGCACACATATTCTCTCTGTACAGTACTGTTCATATTCCCAACATGTGTAATGCTGATATGTAGTACCTGTTCCTACAGTGGAACACACCTCCACCATTGTATTCACTGTTGTCCACACATCTGGCAATGACAGTTTGGAAGGTTTAGTGTAGGTGTTTCATATAGTCTTCAATTGTTTCACATGGGTAAACACTGTGATGCATTGCAGGTCTGAACAGTGTCTATTAACAGGGCCACCATACATTATGTGTATGTGTGTTATGGCAGATAGCATGCAATTAATATGTTCCATGCATTATCAAGACTGGTAAATAATAACAATCTCACCTGACACAGGCTGCTGTCGCTGCAAAATGCCAGAGGTACCTAAACAGGAGTGTCACAGCAGGAAGATCATTATCCATACCTGTGTGACAGCTACAGGGTGCAATGTCCATGTTAGCACATAAGCCAGTACAATACACTATACTATGGAGTATCCACATCTGCGCATACATAGAGTAGCAGACTATAGTATGTGGCATGTGTGCATATATGCCTTGCATATGATGTTACATTACATATTGTACAGTAACACATGTAACTATGTGAAATATAGTTGTGTTATATGTGCAGTAGTGACTTACCAGGCAACTCCAGGCTCGGTGGTTGAGAGACACCCACCTCCACAATACCAGCTAAAGCTTGTCGATGGAGGTCTGCAGATGTCCCCAGGTTGGCCAGTAGCTCCACGGTACGTGTGCGTGGGGGCTGGGTGAGTGGCCCCCACCTGTTGCACCTTGTTCCCTGGCAATTGCATTAGCATGCTGTTTTGCCCATCTTATGAGGTCAGTGCAGTATCGGTGCACCTGCTGATAGGTGTGATTGTGATCACCAACATCATTTACCCTCTTGCAGAGTTCCTCCCACAGGGCATCCCGCTGCTGTGCATCCTGTGGCACATGGCTGAAGAGTGTTGTGTGGTTGTCAAGGAGGTATGGGACAAGGACCTCATCCTCCAAGCATCTGTACACCAGCAGTCTGCTACGTGGCATACCTGGAAGACATAATGATGGAGACAGGTCACAGTAACTCAGACAGAAGTACAGCAGTACAGCTGAACATATATGTGTATCAAATTTATTAAGATTACAAATACGTCTTTGCAAATCTACATGACACTAACACCACTGACATTTATAAGTCACACACATTTGACACTTACTGGTGATGTGATGTTATCACCATATATGTGTGTGTCATGTGGTGACACTGCTCATACACCATGTGGATGTTGTCTTGACGTGGACATGTCTGTTTGCCTGTACTGGTGTTTTTACCTATCAGCACATGCCTGGATGTATTCACATTAATGCAATTGACCTTAATGCTGTGTATATGTCACATATATAGTCATACATAGCCATCAGGGACATGACCTGTGACCCTGCGGACTTGCAAGCATGTATGTGTTTTGCCATATGCATCTACATGGCACTGTACATCTGTGTAGCATCCTGCCATGTATTTCCTGTGCTGCACATGTGTAACACATGGGACAATAGCTAGCCTGATGGTATTTGCAGGGTTGGATATCAACTATAGCATGTATGGTCATAGTGATCTAGTAGGCTATATGCCCTGGGCCATTTATGAGCCTAGGCAGACAGGTTACCTAGCTGTAGGCAACAGACTGGTAAGTTTCAGTGGCCAGTTCAAGCAGTGCCACAGAACTGATCCACAGGGTTATTGATATATTTGGCATGCAGTCATCACACTGTGTCACAGAGAGGGGCAATGTGCACCTTCACTGGACAGGGATGCATAGTATGGCAAGAGTATGTTAAGTGTATGGGACAGAGATCTGTCAGGCATGTTGTGATCCTTGTACTAGAAAGATGGATGTCCATGAAGTAAGTGTTTATTTGGGATCAGGATGTGTTAAGTGTGGCATGTCCAACACCTCTGGGTTGGACATGGCTTTATGCAGGGTAGGCTGCATGCTACATAGTGCAGCTAGGGATTGGGAAGGGCAGTATAGGCCATCTACACATGGACAATAACCCTTAAAGGAAATATGTGATCTATTATGGGTCACATGGGTGTTGAGTATGGCTGGGCAATTATCTCTATATTCCTGGATGGCACCCTGTTATGATTAGGGGTGCCACATACGACTACCTGACTGGTGTGGTGAAGTAACTATCAAAGGAAAGAGTACTGTCCAGCTGCATCCCATACACACAGTTGCCATTATGTTGACTGCTGCCTAGGTGGTAGTTTATGGGTACAGGGTTTGTAACATAGGGGATGACAATGCAATACTTAGCTGTCAGATAGCGGCCATACATCACACACCACACATCTGACACACTAAGGCCCTTCTGTATGTTGAACGCAGCACACACTGAGTTGACTATTGCTCCTAGTTCATAGTCATTTGCAAACATCAATAGGCTGATGCCTTCTGTGTTAGTCTGTGTGGTATAGATAACAAAGAGGGGGAGTACCAGGAATGAACCCTATATTACTGTGGCTGGCACTGGTTTGATGTGCGTGTATTAGTCAGACACTTTCTGTAGTGTTGGTTCTGCCAGCAATCCAGTTGCCTACCACTCCTGTGACATAGGAATATACACCTAGTTTACTGAGTGTAGCTGGAACACAGTATGGGTGATGGTGTCCTACAATCTGGCAAGGTCATGATATGCAGTGTGAATCAACCCTACTGTCATCTACATCTGTACCGAGTACATCAAATATGTTTATCATGGTTCATGGCCTTACAGACCAGACTCAGCAGGGTAGTTGTGCACTATTTCCCATTATCACTGTTGTCTCCCCCATTGTGGGGTGTGATAACTCTTGCTGTGCACCATTCGGTGTGTACACAGCCTGACATGGAGCTATGATTAAACATGATGTGTATGTGGATAGCTTAATGTTCTTATATTTGTGTAGGATACACCCTGGGAGGTTGACAGGTCCCATGAAAGCTGTATGTATGGCTTTAGAGAGTACAGTTTGTACCTGCAAAGTAATTATAACAGGAGCCCTGTAGTGTACATGGATATATTATTAAGTGTACCTGTTGGGGGGGTGGGAGTGGGTTTAGGTTCTCCAAGACCCTATCTGGATGAACGGGTGCTATTTCTGTAGGTGCAGTACTTCCCATGCCATAGTGCTGTGCAGCATGGCAGGTCTTGTCATTGCCTTTACGATTAATGACACAGCTGTAGAATGCTCTGTGCTTGGCCTCATAATATGTGGCTGATTAGTTTCACAGTAGCTTTGTGTGGTTTTATATGGTGTATCTGCATCTTACTGAGGCTGACCAGGGATCACCTACACTCATGTGTGTTCACTCTTGCAACAGTTACAGTTTCAAGTTTAAAGCATGGTACCACCAGTTTGCCTTCTTGTTTGTGTTGGGTTGAATCCTGGTTCTGTTTCAATGGCATAATCACTGCACATACCTGCTTAAGGTTCATTTGTGTAGGATTCAGCATTTGCACATGCATTGTCCATCTGCATGGGTGCCATGACAGTCACCACTCTGCATGTAGGAAACATAACATTGGCATTGGAGACTAACTATGTGTAGCATACTGTTAGCCCTGTTTGTGTGACTACTGTGATCCAGGTCAGTGGGGTTGATGGAATCCAAAATGCATTGAGCGCAGTTGTTGGTACATGAGGAATCTTCCCAGTTCATAATGGAATAGTTGAGAGTAGCCTCTATTATGGTTCTGTCTCAGATCTAATCTTCCCCATTTCAGCACATTATGACAGTTGGGAAATCCGCAGCCTGGTGGGTTATCTATCTCAAGGTGCAATTTGAATTCCACTTTGGCACAAATATAGTTGCTCAGCATAATGCATCTGAAGTTATGCAAGTGCAACTAGCGTGGGGATGTACTGGTGGGTGATCTGTCGCAAGGTGCAATTTGAAATCCACTTTGGCACAAAGGTAGTTGCTCAGCATAATGCATCTGAAGTTATGCAAGTGCAACTAGTGTGGGGATGTACATATCCTTCAGGAATATGGACACACATGTGGCCCATGTGTTCCAATAAAGGATAATGGGCAGAGGTGAGGTATGTGTTATAACATGGTCATGCAGGTGTGCTCTCCAGAGCATTGAAACATGTCTCAGCCACTGCACAGATATGTTCTCCATGTTAGGGATTGACATATGTGTGTCCGTATAGTGTTCCTGACATGTATCATTGTGTAGCGAGACCCGCAGTTTATTGTTTGGCTGTCCATGTAACAGCAGTGGACCTTCACTTGAACTGTGCATGATGAAGGCACTATAGGGGAAGCATGAGCCCTAGGCAGTATCCAGATTCCCAGGGTGACAGGTGCAGGCCGTGTCTGGCAAAGCATCATGGTCTGTCAACCATGTTATCCCAGGCAGACAGATACTGGATATCCTTTGACTTGCACCACTACACTAGACAATTGTGGAATACAGTCCTTTTGTCCCTGTACTGCAGTATCATTCTGGCCAATGGCAGAATGCTACCCAGGCCTTGGGACATACCTGCATAGGCTACAAGACCTCACAGTTCCTACATGTGTTTCCATGCAGTCCAGGCTACTGCATCACAGGTCCTGCACAACAACATAGAATATGCCAGAGCCATGTGTATAGTTCAAAAGGTGGTCTGAGTGTATGGGTATGTGGCTAATCATGGCAGACAGGCAACTGACAGTATGCATGCCCTTGTATATATTGGTGTGTAACATAGTGCTAGAGTTTGCATTCACAAATGAGTACTGTTGAGCATGTTGCCAGTCACATCTTCTGAGGTGTGGCACAATTATGTCATAGAGTTTGTGTATTTCGGTGTCTGTCTCTTCCTGCTTGGGGGGTCACTTGTTTGGCCAGATACTTAAAAGTGTCTGTGAATGTGTGTGCTTTCTGGTAGTGTGTGTGTGTGTGTGTGTGTGTGTGGGTGTCCTTACTGTGTTCTGGTAAGGGAATGTGTTGGTTGTGTTGATGAGCTGTATGTGTTAACCTACACCTCATGACTGTCCAGTCCAGTCATGGCTGTAGACTGGGCTGCCTTCCAGCTTACCCCTGTAGCTGCATCCCAAACAATTTGTGGGGTATGGTGTTAGGTGGGTTTGGCAATGTACATGTCACAGAGATTACATTCCCCCAGGATGGCCACATACACAAAGTTGACATTATTAAACACCAGTAGCTGACTAGTGGACATGCCTGTATGAGCATTCAGTACTACAAGTACCAAGTACTGTATGTAGTTTACATATTGCTTATGAAGATGTTTTAGACAGTGATGCTCACATGTAAATATTTGTGTTATGGATGTGACAATACTAGCTATTACGGAAACATTGTAGTTACCTTTAGCAGCAGCCCTCCTCTGAGAAGCACATCAACATCCTGTTAGTTGATTATAGATGATGCAAGTGTCTGCAGGTCTGTTTCCATCACTGGGTATATACTCACATATCCACCAGGACCATGAGCTCTGTTGGAAACAGACATACACTCTCCAAACAGAGTCATGTATCAATAGACTTTGATGCCACTATCAGCATGATCAGTATATAATCAGATTGTGTGAGCCATCACCTATGAAGCGGCTATTACACATGGGCAGTTGTCTCCTACATCTTACACTACTACTGCAGATGTTACACTGGAGTTAAAGATGATATGCAACCTGTTTCATTACCAGTGCTGTCCACTACCTTACATACAGTATGTGCAAGCGGCTGTTAGGTTGGCAATGAGAGGTTGGGCTACACAAACCTGGTAGTTCAACCAGTGTGTCTCTGCTCTCAATATCCACTCTATGTAGGTGTGCACATAGCCATTTGGCCCAGCCCTGTAACAAGGGTGACTACACATTTGCATAACATGTACACATGCACAGCTGTTATTGCTTGCAAGCAATACTAGAGAGGTCCAGCCCTGTAACAAGGGTCACTACCCATTTGCATAACATGTACAGCTGTTATTGCTTGCAAATGATACTAGAGAGATCCAGCCCTGTAACAAGGGTCACTACACATTTGCATTACATGTACACATGCACAGCTGTTGTTGCTTGCAAATGATACTAGAGAGGTCCAGCCCTGTAACAAGGGTCACTACACATTTGCATAACATGTACACATGCACAGCTTTTGTTGCTTGCAAATGATACTGTACACATGCACAGCTGTTATTGCTTGCAAACGATACTAGAGAGGTCCAGCCCTGTAACAAGGGTAACTACACATTTGCATAACATGTACACATGCGCAGCTGTTATTGCTTGCAAATGATACTAGAGAGGTCCAGCACTGTAACAAGGGTCACTACACATTTGCATAACATGTACACATGCACAGCTGTTATTGCTTGCAAACGATACTAAAGAGGTCCAGCCCTGTAACAAAGGTCACTAAACATTTGCATAACATGTACACATGCACAGCTGTTATTGATTGCAAACGATACCAGAGAGGACCAGCCCTGTAACAAGGGTCACTACACATTTGCATAACATGTACACATGCACAGCTCTCATTGCTTGCAAACAATACTAGAGAGGACTAACCCTGTAACAAGGGTCACTACACATTTGCATAACATGTACACATGCACAGCTCTTATTGCTTGCAAACAATACTAGAGAGGTCCAGCCCTGTAACAAGGGTCACTATAC